>NC_052360.1:27235998-27296639 GCF_009727055.1 Benincasa hispida
ATTCACCTTGGTATTGACCTACGCAAATACCATCCTGCTACTGATTTTATCTAAGTGTGTTTTATTTAATAAAAAAAAAAAAAAAAAAACTCTTGTCTTTGAAATTAAACTCTCTAATGGACTATCCTCAAATTTGTATGCATACATCAAATCTATCTAATTCACCTTTCCAGGTAGGTTCCCAGGTAGGGGTGTTCCGTTTCTTTCAGCTTAAGTACCCCAGCCTAGACAGAACTCGCCTTAGACAAAAGGTCTCTTATATATAGATTTGCTACATATTTAATCGTTTATTAGTCAATTTAATCCTATTAAACTGATTAAAAGATTAAACCTTAGGTTTTTAATCTCATTAGAATCGTGATCTTAGGTCTATTTCCATCAAGTTTTAAAACTATTTTAAAAACACGATTCAAGCCTAAGTTCACATGCATGTCTTTCTTATTGATTTTAGTTCTAATTTCCCTTATAACTTATAAAAGAAACAACCAAAACCATTCACATTGCTATGCATAACTAGGTATTTATAACTCTTATAAATTTAACCTATGTGTCATGCTTCATGCAATGTCCATTCATTACTATATATAACTCTTATATACTTGGTAATGAACTAAGCATACATGCTTCCATACACCCTTATACTATAATACTTATAATATAAAGATGATGCATGAATATGCTTAATGCATGCATAAATATATATTATATGATGCATAAGCATGCTCTTGTATAATTTTAAACATGCAAACTACTATATCATAACTCTTACAATATAGAGATAATGCATGACCAATGCATAACCTAAGGTGGGATTTATACTATATGACATATAATAAAACATACATCATATGTACATTCACAAATTAATGGATCGGGATGATTAGCCTAAAAAATAGGAAATAAATTCTATCTATTACATAAAACCATTGAGTAAACCGGTTCACAAGCAAACTGGGTCTTGAACCACCCGGGCGAAGTCTTCCCTGATCGTTTAGTAAATTGGACAAGTAACCACAATCGCTTAGCTATGATTGAGTACCATTTCCAATACGATGAAGCATGAGGCCACTCAATCGTTTAGCACACTAAATTTAAACAACACAAGTCTAAACGATTGTCTAGATGACTACAATGTTGTGAAGCATGATCGTCTAGTCAATAGAATAACAAACATCAAGTAACAATTACTATGCGATCGTGTAGTTAGTGACTAAACGATGAAGCTTGTTGAGCTACACGATCGTTTAGCGCGCGCGTCTACCTTACAGCCGAGTATCCCATACTCAATGATCGTTTACCCCCATCATTTACACGATCTGACCAACGCTTGGTCTTCTTCTTTCTCGAAGTAAATTGAATCTCCATGTCTTAAAGCTTCATCATGGACAACTCAAACTGACTTAAATACTTTGAATTACAGACTCGATAGTAAGTTAATATGCCCAAAAACACAGAGGCCCTTACAATTAACTTTGAAAAAGTAAAAGAATTCAACAACCAGAGGCAATCATCCCAGAAACTCCATTAATCCATATCCACAAACATATTTAACACTTAAACAGAATGTAAACATGCTTACACCCACCAAGAATGTAAATGCTATTCTATACATCAATGGATTTGGAATATCAGAACCTTGCTCTAATACCAATTGAAGGAACTCTTATCAAAGAGAACCCATGAGCGAAAGCACGATCGATCCAAATTCATTGTGACAGAATTACAAGCATTCACAAACATACAAACCAGTTATGCATCTTCTAACAAATTACGACATGCTATAGAAAATAAATACAAAAGGAACGAGAGACATACCTTTGAAGGACTCTTCTTCTAAAGACCTCTCGCTGTCTCTACGATCTTCTAGTCAATTGTCTGGTCAATCACGAACAATCTTCTCCACGAACAAGTAACCTTTTGGACACCACCACTCAGTAACCTTGGTATTTTCGGAGTGAGAATCCATGAGGTGTGAGCTCTATTGGATTTGGTAGAGGGATGGAGGAAACAATAATCAAACTAAACGACCAAGCAAGTGTGAGAAGGACACTATCTATCGTATAGACTTTGTGCTTGATTGTTTAGTAAAACTCTGCAGGTACACGATAATTCAAGAAAAACAGACTTGATCGTTTACACGATCGTTTAGAGAATCTCGCTTGCTACGCGATCGTTTAGTAAAACTTTACACGATCCTTTAGTGAAAGGCGCCTACACTATCGTTGAGTCTTTTTCTTAGAAGGCTATCGTATAGTCTTTAGATAGTTAAATGATTAGTCATGCGACTTATGAAGCGATTCTTTACAAAATGAAAACATTTTTTCATTTTATCCTTCAGTTATGAAAACTGAACATAACCTCCTACTTCATGCACGGTTAAAGGAAAAATCGCCTATAATTATCGTATAATTGTTTTAACTATAAATAAATATAATAACTAACTTATCATATTATATTTATAACCTATAGTTTTAATATCACATCATATGTAACATTTAAACCATAGTCCTTTTCTCCTTTACTTAATATAAATCATATTTATATCATATTCCTCTAATTAATGTGTCTCATACATCATATCAATTATATCACATATAATTGAACCAATTTAATCATATCATATATAATTAAACTCCCTCTTGTCAATTTGAACACTTCAAACTGACCAACAAACTGATTCTCAACTTGAATCCATTGAGCTACCAAGGGGACCTTATGGACTTGTAAATTGAAACTCCAACGATACATGAATAGCTAACTAAACTCTTTAGTTACGAGATCCACCATCTGTTAACTACCGGACACTCAACTAAAGACTGACAGCTGCACTCTTTTCACCACAGATATATTTTTGTGTCCAATGGATATAACCAGTCAACAATACGATAACCCTTCACAGATGCTCGTAAGTACGGTTGGGCCAATTTACCGTTTTGCCCCTGTAATTACATCTAACTCCTTAAGTACCACAGATCCCCTAATGAACAATACGTCATAGTCCTAATATGAGTGGACACCTCTCGGGCCATGAGAAGGTATGTGGCGCCACATCGTTCAAGTCCTGGAATCAACCCTTAAGGGAGAAATCTATCTACTTACCTCTGCTTTATGGAAGCAGTGAATTCCATCTTGTGTAGCTGAGTTCCCATCTCCCTAATCAGATGAATCCCCAAAGTGGTAGGTTTGAGTCAGCAATCTGGCCACTCGCACCCATGCAAATCAAAGTACCGCCCTCAAAGGCAGGAGTTCCCAACTCACTCAGGATTAAGGTCATGTTAGCTATGGTCCTGTCTCTTATACACATCTAGATGTGTATAAGAACTCGCACCCATGCAAATCAAAGTACCGCCCTCAAAGGCAGGAGTTCCCAACTCACTCAGGATTAAGGTCATGTTAGCTATGGTCATGTTAGTGAAATGAAGTCTCTGTCATGAACGACGTTATATAACGAGACTAAACACTTCGTGGTCCGGTCTTATACAAACTCCTTTGTATAGGACACCCCCATTCTCATGTCTCCACATGAATGATCAGGATCAGATCATCTGTAACACGTCACAACACTTGTAACTATCTACAAAGTGGGTTGTATTCGTAGTGTCATCAAGATAAGGTTTTCCTCCTATATCCATATACTACAGACCATTTAGGTTATCACTTAAGGCATGATTCACTTGTATGTCTCCACATACATGCTTAAGTTACAATGACAACCAGAGATCTTAATATATTGGTTTTTGGTAAATGCAAATAAAATATCTCATATTTCATAGACAATAGTGAAGAAAATATCTCATATTATTACATCACAAACGTTTGTTCATACAGGTGTTTACAAACTACATGACCCTACGAGAGTTTAGGACATCAATTCCAACAGTATGTGGATGATATCTTACTCATGGAAATGATGTAAGATTACTGAAAGATATAAAGAAATTGCTAGCTGTCGGTTCCAAATGAAAGATTTCGGTGAGGCACAATTTATTCTAAAGATCCAGATCATCAGGGATCGTAAGAACAAAATGTTGGTCTTGTCTCAAGCATCGTATATTGACAAGATGCTTATCAGATATTCGATGCACAATTTCAAGAAGGGTTTATTACTTTTCATGCATGGAATTATCTTGTCTAAGGAATAGTGTCCTAGGACCCCTCAAGAGATTAGGGAAATGAGACAAATCTTCTATGCATCGGCTGTTGGCAGTCTTATGTATGCAATATTATGTACCAGACTTGACATTTTCATGGAGTAGGGATTTTTAGTAGATATCAATCCAATCCAGGATTAGATCACAGAACAGTGGTAAAAAAAATCCTCAAATATCTATAAAGAATGAAGGACTATATGCTTGTCTATGGAGCCAAGGATTTGATCCTTACAGGATATACGAACTTTGGTTTCACACTGATAGGGATTCTAGGAAATCCAATCAGGATCAGTGTTCACTCTTAACGGAAGAGCTATAGTCTGGCGAAGCATCAAGCAAGGATACGTCGTGGACTCCACAATGGAAGCTGAATACGTACTTGCTTGTGAAGCTACTAAGAAAGTTGTTTGGCTGAGGAAATTTCTTACTGATTTGGAAGTCGTTCCAAATATGTCTTTGTCCATCACACTTTATTGTGATAATGTGGTGTTGTGGCAAATTAAAAAAAAAACCTAGAAGTCATAAAAGAGGCAAACACATTGAGAGGAAATATCACTTGATTTGAGAGATTATGCAATAAAGTGACGTGATAGTCATGAAGATAGCTTTGAAGCAACGTTGTTTATCCGTTTACGAAGGTTCTCACAGCTAAAGTGTTGGAGAGTCATCTAGAAAGTCTAGGTCTATGCGATATGTAACACATTGTCTTGGTAAGTTGGAGATGTTACTGGGTATAATGTATGTCCTATTTATTGTATTATGTACTCTATTTGTATTGTACACTCCACTTCACTAGCTTTAGAACAAGTGGAAGACTGTTGAGATTTGTGTCCTAAATCTCTTTATTCTCCGAGTTTTTGAACTTGTACAAACAAATTGTTTATTAATAAAATAAGTGTTATTTTATATGTGCATTAACTCAATTCAATAAACTAAGATCCTAGGTTATTTTATGTAGCTTAAACATGTATGTGGTGGCATATAGGTAGAAATTTTTGAAGCTTTAAATAATGGTGAAATATCATGTGGTCGAGGATTAAACAAGGGGACAATGATTAAATGACCAAGAGATACTCAATGGGAATCACATTACTACACTTTAACGAACTTCATTACAATGTTCTCTTTAGTAATTCATCTACTTGAGACAATTGTGTAAGGTGGATCGAATTTAGAACAAAAATATGAAGCGAAAATTCTAATAAGTTCGATCCTATCTTTTGACTTTGTTTTTCATACACATTTTATGAAACTTATCTTGGAAATCACAATTGACTTGTTCCAAGCATTACAAAGAAAAGATCAGGATATTGTGAATACAATGATTTAATCACACCATTATCATGTTGAAGTTATCTATGTCGTCATTGATATGCAACTTTAAAAGTTGAACAATCGTTTTACTGAAACAAATATTGAGTTACTTCTCTACGTGGCATATCTGAATCTAAGTAATTCATTTGTTTCTTTTGATAGAAAATGCTCAATCAACTCGCTCGATTTTACCCAAGAGACTTTTAAGCTATTGAACTATCTATGCTTGAGGATCAACTTCAAATTACATTGTTGATATGCGTTCAAATATTTAGTTTGTTGAGATAAAAAGCATATGTGATCTTGCAGTAAAAATGGTCTTGACGAGTAAAGACAAAGTCTACCCATTAATTTATAGATTACTCACATTGGCGTTAATTTTATCAGTTACTACAACTACTATAGAGAGAACATTTTCCACGATGCATAATTGTGAAGACTTGATTGTGTAATCGAATGGGAGATCAATGGATGAATGATTGTCTTATAGCCTATATTGAAAAGGATTTTGATAAGCTAGATACTGAAGTTATCATGGATCGATTTCAGAATATAAAAACTCGTAGAGGATAATTATAATGTATTAAATTAATTAATTAATGAAATTATGAATACTTCTCTTACATTCATTTATAGATTTTTTTTTTAGACTTGTACAGTCTCCTATATAAAATTTATGGCTTGGACACTATCAATGGTTAAGGGGTGAAATGAAAATTTTGAAATGCTCGAGTATAAGTGAAAACATCCCAAAGTGCAAAAGCATAATTGAAACCTATCATATGTTTACCTATATCATTATTCTAAGTCATCATCACTAACTTTTTCATTTTTATTTTAACAAAAAGGTTAGAAAAAGACTACATTTCAGAACAAATTTAAAGTTCATCAGTAAAAATAAAACTTTGGAAAGTTTAGAGACATTATTCAAATCTACCCTAAAGAATTTTGGAAGAGGTGTTTTTGAATTATTAATGGTCTAATGTCCCTATATCAACTTCATTAGTATAGCGGTAACACTGCCAAATGTCTAAATTCACTCCAAATCAGTTCACCATCCTTCAAAAAAAAAAAGAAGTTAATTCTATGCATTAGTTGTTGGACCTATTGAAAATTTATAAATGTAGAGAGATTTAACTTGCAACCTTCATTTTTATTTGGAGCAAGCTCATGATAACCCAATAAATATTCCTCCTCTAATCAAACTAATTTTTTTTTCTGTTCTATTTCTTCATTAATCATAAACAGTGGCGATAATATCACCCCTTTTCAACAAAGACTATTACAGAGAGCTATTCTTGCTGACTCCTGAATTAGTTGAAGTTCCAAGGTAACAAGAATTTGAGCGAGGAACTAATCTAATAGAGTGATTGTTGATCGGACCTCGATGACAAATACATAACGATCAACCAAGAATCTTCCTTGTGTACAATGCTGTTCTCCAAGAAAGCAAGACTGAAATGTCGACGAATTTGTGTTTGTCTTGAGAACAATTACTCAAGAAGCTTATTGCATGTTCCAACACCTACAGCAGCAGCAAGATGCCAAGCTGCATGAATGAATGGAGTTTGGGGCAAAGCATCATCAGCAATAAAAAGAACACCACCTAACAATGTTGACATTTTATGCACGTTGTGAGCCATCCTTAAATCTGGATCCTTCAAAGCTCTTTTTGCAAATATTACCTGAGTTTTAAAATGAAAATATACATCAGACTCATCAGTAAACCATTAACATGTATGAATATCCTACTCATGATTGAAAACGAAATTTCCTTATTTCAGAGCAGTGAAGACTGAAGAGACTAAATTTTGAGGAAACAGGCTAACTTTGCAAATTGAAACGAGTCACTTTGTCCTCGACAGATAGATTAGGTACATCAATGATTGAATCCATCGTCATCTAAAACCGTATAAGAAAATAGTTGAGCAAATGGACAGTAATTCTCAGTAATAATCGATAGATCCAGCTTCATCCAACAAGTCATCCTATAGAATGCTGTCAACTGATTTTTGAAATATACAGAACCAACCTATATTAATCAATGAGCAAAGGAATGAGCTGTAAATAAAAGCGACACCAAAAAGTTACCTCCATCATCCCAGTGTGAAGAGCAGAAACCGTAAAGGGCCTCAAAGGCAATAGAAGTGCAGATGCAGCCATCAACAACTTTGGGTTATCGTTTTTTAGAGCTCCTGTCAGACACTGCAAGATAGTGATAAGAATGCTATTAGGATAGAATTTTGGATATTAGTAGGTATTAAGGGTATGTTAGTAATTAGCTAACGAGTTTGTTAAAGAAGATTGGTTATAAATACAGTGAGTGAGATCCGAAGAGGGTATTATTTTGGTGAATGATTTAGGGATTGAAAGGAGAGTCTAAGGAAGGGTACAAGTACCTCAAACACTTGAACACTTGATTTATCTTATAATTTTGTTATTGTTTATATTTCAAAGGTTGAAAGTTTGGCTCTAGAAACTACTACCGAAACATCAATTGAGACATGAGAAAATCCAAGCATCTTAGGTTGAAAATCAGTAAATATCAGTAATATAAATGTGATTAACAAACATCTTTTGTACTTTTAAATTAAGGGAAGATAGAGAAAACCATGACAACTTAAACGTCACAAGTAGAAGCTGAATATCTTTTATTCAGTAGCACCAATATTCAGAGATACCGTAGGATGACTATCAGTATATCAAGCATTGTTCTGACATCATAAACTTCAAATATGCTTAGAAAAGGAACTCAAAGACTCAAAGTAAATCACCTAATCATACATAACACGTATGAGAATTCTCATACCCCACATTAGCAAGCTTAATTATGCGAGTTGGTAACCTCCCTTTTGTCTTATTTCAATAAACAAATCCATTTTTAACTTACCACCGTGGCTGCGGCTATCATTGTGTAGTCCGCCCATCTTAGGTATTGTCTCACTTTTCCCCTGGAAGAATGATATAAACTTGAGGCAACTCCTACTCCAATCAATGAATTAGCATATAGCTTCATTGGGAAATTCCTCCTGTCCCCGAAGTAATAGGCAAATAATCAGACAAGCACCTAGACAGATATCTATCATTACAAGAAAACGTTCAGCAGCAGTTACCTAGGTGCCTGGATTCCAAGAGCAATGAAAGGAAGTGAGGTAAGCACATTAGCCACCCTCTCTGCCAAATTCCGATCACCTACCAACCAAATAAAGGAGGAATAATATTTAGGAACCATTTATATAATTAAGGCTAAAGAACGGGAAGGGTGTCTTGGTGGTAAGGCCTTGGCATGTTTAGAGATATGCTCTAAGTCCTAGGTTCAAGCCTCATAGAAATTAACTTTTGTCTCTTGGCACTTCCTTGGGAGATGATGTCGGAGAACAAATCTCATTTCAAGAAAACGTACTATGAAGGTGAAGTAATTTCAAGAGTATACCTTGTATACAACCCCCAACAGGTCTCAAACAGGATGGTCTTTGCTCCCATACCCATCTGAAGATCATGAAAAAACCGTTAATACCATGGTATGGTGACATTTTGTTATTCACCCTATTATGAACAGTTGAAAAAGTTGGCGGAAATCAGACTCTGCACTATGAAAAATTACAACAGTTAATTTTATTGGTTTCAATAATAAAGGTGATAGTTAGCTTTGGTAGGCTCAATAAACAAGTAATGTAATGTAGGGGTATGAGAGAAGTCGTGAGGGCAGGGCTATAGGAAGGAAAAATGTCTAAGGAGATGATACTTTTGGTAATTAGAGTTTGCTTGCTGGAGAGAGGGGAGCTCTCTGAACATCCTAATATTGTACAATGTTTGCGGATAAATAATATTGAGTTCTATCATTTTTCATGTTAACTTACTGCTTTAGCAATGGCTGATTCACACTTATAGCTGAATTTCCACAACTCAACTGAGAAAACTCATCTTGTGTAGTCTTTTCCAACACCAATTGCGAATCAGGCACGATAGTAACCCCATGCAGACCTTCAAGGGCTCTACTAGAGTTTGATTTATTCTGGATACCCATCAGAGTTTCAGTAATAAGCTGAATCATTCTCAATGCCAGCAAGAATCTGCCGGCATTGAACAAAATAACCGTGTCCAGTGCAAACTCCTATGTTGAACTGCACAGGTAAAATTCACAGTTACTTTCAGTTACAGTTGCTACATATGTTAACAAAATAACTTACTTCTAAATCAAATCTTCCTTTGAAGAAATAAACATTCCAAGAAAAATAAATAAATATAAAAAGGAATCCCACATTAACAATTGCATACTTTTTTGTCCTTTCGATGAATTAGTCCCAATTGCCATGAGAATAGATGACTGGACAATACTTTTTTGGCCTTTTGGTTAATAGAAAAGAAACTTGATAGCTAACTTTTTCCATTGCCTATGTGACCTTACTTCTTTTAGCGAATCATTGTTTAATCAAGGACAACTCAATTCAATGGGAGGGAGGTAAAGATAAATTTTTATCCTTACAAATAGCAGGATTGGTTTTTCATGTTAGTTGGTAGCAGCTGTGAATCTCAGTGCTTGTGTACCTCAATAATTAATACTCTATACGAATCACCACACACCCCACAAATCAAAAATTAAAAATTAAACCATGAATTCATGCCCATTATTCAATCTTTTTTATGATTGCAATCTTAATTTTGAAGCAAGATGGATGAGTACAATTACAATGAATATTATCAAACACCTTATCGGCATTACCAAAAACCAACTTAAGACCGTAGGAATTCATGTGGGGTTTCCAAAATTCGACATGTCAGGAACCAAAGCACAAAAAAAAAAAAAAAAAAAAAAAAAAAAAAAAAAAAAAAAAAAACCCAGAAAGGATTCGACATTGAAAGAGGGAAAAAAATCGAAGATATGAAATGGGAAAAATTAAAAGCTTCATTCATGAACACACAACC
This sequence comes from Benincasa hispida, assembly GCF_009727055.1. Lineage (NCBI taxonomy): Eukaryota > Viridiplantae > Streptophyta > Magnoliopsida > Cucurbitales > Cucurbitaceae > Benincasa > Benincasa hispida. Next base: position 27,246,390 of record NC_052360.1, read on the forward strand.
TGGATATGATCATAGTGGGAAGAAGAGAAAACCTGAAGAAGAGGAGGAATATATTGAGATGCCGCGGCGGGGAGATTAAGGGGAATTTTGGGGGCTGGAAAATGGTGGAGAAAGGGAATTAGAAAAAGGAGATGCGAATTACTGAAAAGAATCTTCTCTTTCGACGGCGCGCATATTCGTATTCCCGAATCTAAGAGTCCCTCAGGCCAAAAACCTCAACAAAATCACTGGAAAATAGGAAAATTTTCATATCAGCTTCATCAGGGCCCGCGCGAAAAGGTATGGAGTCTTGCACAGCTAATCGGATGATAAGACTATGAGAGTTTATGGAGATATTTTGGATGAATTATGATCTAAACTGTTAAATGATATTATCTAATTATCAAGCTTGTTCAAAGAATTTATTTGGAGGCCAAGAAAATTTTGTGGCCATTGGATCTTTTCATATTGTCTATGACTAATTTGTGGCTTATTTGATGGCTAAGTTAATTTGAACTATAAATAGATGGGCACTTTAGCAAATCATCTCAATGAGAAAAATGTGAGATAAATTAGAAAGAATTTGTTCAAAGTTTGTAACTCATTTGTTATGGATTTTTCCTAGTTTGTGTAGGGATTTTCATGTAAATCATGTGTGTCCATCACAAACAATGTGTTGATATTATACATGACATGTTACTTAAATTTTGTCTCTAATAAAATTAGTCAATCATATTACAATAATATTTTATATAACATTCATTCAACCAGTCACCTATAGGATTATGACCATAAATTGATTTTGCCTTGTAGAGGTTGTAGTCACAATCTAGGCTTTCGTCACACTCAGCACAAAAATCACAAAATTACCTAAATGAAACCAAATAGTTTAATCTTTTTTTCTAAGTTAAGTGTAATTACTACATCATGAGTGAAAATTGCCAAACATTCTCAATCTCCCTTGAATTAGATGTCATACGTGTGCATTTAGAGCCAAGTAACCATTAACAAGAGTTTACATAATCAAAGAATTAGCTTGTGTTGTGGGTCGCCACTATAGGGAGGATGGTCACACACAGTCATAAAAAATGGCACGTCAGCTCTTTTCTTTTCTCGTCTAAGAAACACAAATATATTGAGTATATATTTGGAAGTAATTAAACAAACTAAGTTTATATGGCAAAATTCACAATAGGTGAAACACATATCTCACTAAACATGAAATAATATATACACACGATTTATTTATTTATTTTTGAGTTGGTCATGGAAACGTATCTCTCTCAATGTCTTACTTATGAGAGTAGCATTAACTAATATCTTAATCATGCACAAAAGAATTATTTAATTCATCTTTAAGGTATTGATTTAATCATGATCAATCAATACCAACAACATAAGTCATACTTTTTTTTAAGAAATACAAACATAAATATTAGCTACAACCTAACAACAATCGTGTCGAGCTAGCTCATGCACAAAGATTTCTGTAACCTATATTTTGTAGTTTTTAACGAAGCAACCTCATCCAGCAGAACTATGCCAAATGATATTGTCCCCAATCTTGCACTAGGCTTAACAGCTTTTCCCTCAGGTCAATGTGCTGTCTACTAGAAACACAACCATTAAATGTGTCTAGATAGTCCACCATCCATTCGCTACGGAAAACAATAGAAGGAATGACCTCCTTATGCACCACTTTATTCCGATCACTCCAAATAGCCCACGCCCTAACACAAACCAATGTGAAATCCTTTTCAGAAAGACAAAATAATTCATTAACCTAAGCCTTGTCGGTGAAGTCCTGAAAATCCATGACGCCAATCCAGAAAAAGACATCACCATATCCTTTTTGCCCTACCACATTCAAAAAAGAGTGTTCCATAGATTACTCACTGGCCCCACAAACTGAAAGCTTAGGAAGAACATCAACACGACATTTTCAAAGATTTAAACGGGATGAAATAAAGTTATGGAATGCTCTCCAAACAAAATGTTTAATCTTGGTAGGGATCTTAGAATTCCGCACCTTCTTACACCAACTCGATGTCACACCCTCCTCCCGAGCTTAACTCCTTCCCTTAAAAGGAGGCGTGAAGACAACGAACATTACTCTTTTATAATGCTAGCTCTCCAATACCTTGTTTTTACAACTAAACTCTAAAGACAGAAGCGTTTAAAAAGAATTTATTTTGTACAAGACATTAATGTTCATACGAGTTCATGATTACATACCATACACTATCTTCCAAATTCCCAACATGATCCCTAAGACGAAATGATTTATGTAATCATTCTGCTGACCAACTTTCGTAGCACTTCGCGACATCCTCTTCCTACTACCTGGGATGGGGGGAATAAAAAATTTGGAAAACATGAGCTGGAAAGCTTAGTGAGTGGTATGTTTTGTATGAAAATAGGTTTTTGTTTTTGAAAAATATTTTTGGGAAAACAATTTCGTAGACAATCAAATACAGCATGGATGACCTTAGTCTGATAACTAAGATGAAGTTGGCATGATCATATGTTTCTCCAATAATGCAACTATTCAACCAAACACAAGTCTAAAGAAACCATTCCAGTACCTAACACAACTCGTCGAATGTGCACATGTTGACAATATTCAGCTAGACATACTCAGGTACGCTGACAATCCCAACCAGACGTCCACGAGATATGCTAACAAGTTTCCTAGGTACAGTTCTAGTTTCCAATCAAGCACATGCATCCATACCATTCAAGAAAACATTCAAAGTATCTGAAAATCACAAGGAAACATATTTCCCAATCATGCCATGGATTTTCAAAACCATACATATATATATACTACCATATAAGTATATAGATTCGTAAAAACATTGAAAGTAAACCACTCGTTCTTCTCTAGAATAAGGGTTTCCATGCCTTCTATAGTTTTTATTTCACTTTAACCCCGAGCCTGTAACGATCTAGAAACCAACTTAGAATTCCATGTTTAAGGTTAAAATAATCTTAGAACACTTTTTTTACCCTAAACCTAGCTCACCAACCCAAAAGACCTCAAACTAATCCTTTAAATTGGAAAACACAGTTGTTGGATGCAAGACTACTCTTCAAAAGGACCAACTAGATGCAAGGTTGCCTCCTTTTCAACGCATAGATGAGCTTCTCAATGCAAGGTCACAAGTTTGCCTCTCGAATCTCTCCAATCACTTCCTCCTTGAATCTTTTAAGAGGTTTTTGAGTTGTGGAGTGAAATGAGAACCTTAGAGGGTATTTATAGGCTTCAAGACTCCATCCTCGTCATCCCTTTCCACTCTCAACGCATGACAGCTCCTCCTTGGAGGAAATTTGAATGTCTTCTTCTCGTTGAGGCACCACCTTCTTCCTTGCAATTGCCTACTTGTATGTACATAAGTTGTGTCTAAAGGAACTGTGAACTTCCATAGCGGAAGCGAGGATCGGCCCAATTTTCAATTCTTTACAGAACAATGAATTTACAGAATTCAAACAGCAATTATGCATTAATTCTAAAATTCACAGCATGCATTTAAAGAAGAAAAAAGGGGAAAAGAAATTCATACTGTTGAAGATCACTACAGTCTTCATGAATCCTCTTCCTCTCCCATCACGAATAAGAAATCCTCAAACCAGTCATGAACAATTCGTGAGGACACTACCACGAGAATTTCCTCTATATTCTCCTTAGGCCATGGTGAGAATAGCAAGAAGTGTGGCCTTTGTAGAATTTTAGAAGAGAAAGAGTTTGAGAGAGGGGAAATTATCTCTGGAAAAAAAACAGAAAAAAATCACCCTCTGGTTTTTCTTCTCTGTAAAGAAGAAGATGGAAAACCAAAAAAAAAACTTCCTGCGTAAAACCACCTACCTCCCACTCTCTATATGGGATCAAGAGAGAATTAAGGGGAAGGAAGTTATTTCCCTCCCTTTAAAATTAAAATTAAAATTAAATTAATTCTAATATATATATATATATATGTGTGTGTGTGTGTGTGTGTGTTTATAACCTATAGTATCAAATGCAATACAACCTATAGTTTTAATTCTCTCATTATTTTATGGTATTTAATATAAATCACATTTATACTAAATTTAATTATATGAATCCAATCCCTATAATTAATATTTGAATCATATTCAAATATTTATTTCCTTTCAAATAAACTTTATATTATAATGTATCAAATACATTATATTAATTATATCACATATAATTAATTTCCTCAATTAATTTGAATAATTCAAACAAAATTAATTTTCAATTATCCCTGTTAAGCTATAGAGAGGAACTTATGGACCTAATTGTAGCTTCAATGGTACTTAGATAATTAATTAAACTCTTTAATTAAATTACCCAATATCCCTTAACTGTTGGTCACTCCATTAAAGACCGACAGCTGTATTCTTTACACTATAGATATATTTCTGTGTCTATTGAATATAACCAATCAACGGTGCGAAAACCCTTCACAAATTGCTCATAAGTACAGCTGGACCAAAACTATGACCAAACCCCTCCTAGGGCAAGAAAGGGTGTGGTGCCACATTGTTCAAGCCCCAAATCAGCCCTTAAGAAAACAATTTATCTACTTACTCAAACGTTAGGGAATAAGTGAATATCGTCTTGTGTAGTTGTGTTCCTGGCTCTCTAATCAGACGAATCCCCAAAATGGTAGGCTTATTAAGTCGGTGATCTGACCTCTCTCACCTATAAAAATCAAAGAACTGCCCTCATAGGCAGGAGTTTACAATTCAATCAAGATTCAGGTCATGTCTGAAGGATCTCTTACCGAAGAGTTCCATGAGCGCGTTCGGATCGCTCCGATCTCACTGTGACCGAAATACACATTATACATTGAAACACACAGTTATGCAAACTAACAGTCAATTAAAGGCATGCTTTTAACAACAATAAACAAGGGAGAGAGTTGCCATACCAGTTGAAGATGTTCTTCAAACTTCAGAACTCAATGCAGCAGAAACCTCTACCTGATCAACCAACGTTCGAACAGATGCATCGACTGCAGCAGCACGAACAACCGCGAACTCACGAACGCAACGGGGACGACACCACTATAAAAGAGCCCCAGGTATTCCCAGAGTGAGAGCCCAAAGCATTGTCTTTGGTGAATTTGGTAGAGGAAGGAGGAAGATCAAATCGTGTAGGTGATAAGTAATTGAGAGGGAAAAGGTGCTATTGTATAGCACGATGCTTATCGTTTAGGAGAAACTACACGATTTTGTAGGTTTTACAGAACGATCGTTTAGGAAATGGTATACAATCGTTTAGTAAGCTCGGCACACACTACGATCGTTTAGGGAAGCTATCCGATCGTGTGGGAACTAGTGTGCGATCATTTGGGCGTGAGGTGGACGATCGTTTAGGCGAAGAGTGACTATAGGCTCTCGAAATACTTAAACGATTGATTAGTTTTCACCAGCGCGATCTCTTTTTCTTTTTGGACGGACGATTGAACGAATGATTCAAAATGAAACAATTTCATTTTTATTTCATCGGTTACAATAACCGACGCATTCCCACTAACCCACGTCCAAACGTGATAAATTGGCTTAATTATCATATAATTAATCAATTAATTAATAATAAATATAATCATATTATATTTTTATCCTATAGTTTGATATCACATATCTACTATAGTATTTTCTCCTCTACTTGATATAAATAATATTTATATCTAATTTCCTCCAAAATAATGTATCTCATACCACAGATATATTTCTGTGTCCATCGGATATAACCAATCATGAGTACAATGACCCTTCACAGATGCTCGTAAGTACAGTTGGGCCAAATTATTGTTTCGCCCCTATAGTTACATCTCACTCTTTAAGTACCACTGATTCCTCTAATGAATAATACAACATAGTCCAACTATGTGTGAACACCTCTAGGGCCAAGAGAAGGTGTGTGGCGCCACATCGTTCAAGTTTCGGAATCAGCCCATAAAGGAGTTATCTATCTACTTACCCCTGCCTCAGGGAAGGAGTGAATTCCATTTTGTGTAGTTGAGTTCCCAACTCCCAAATCAGATGAATACCCAAAATGGTAGGTTTGAATCGGCGACCTGGCCACTCGCACCCATACAAATCAAAAGACCATCCTCAATGGCAGAAGATCCCAACTCACTCAGGATTGAGGTCATGTTACCTATGGTCATCCTAGTGAAATGAAGTCTCTGTCATGAACGGTGTTATGTAACAAGACGTTAACACTTCGTGGTCAGGTCTTATACAAACTCTATGTATAGGACGCCCCTACTAGCATGTCCCCAACACGAATGATCAGGATTAGACCATCTGTGACAAGTCACAACATTTGTGACCATTCCACAAAGCGTGTCGTATCCGTACTGTTACCAGGATAAGGTTTCCCTCCTATATCCATATACTACAGACCATTTTGGTTATCTCCCAAGACATGATCCACTTGTATGTCACCACATGCATACTTGAGTCACATACAAATAAACAGGGATTTTATGTTTATTGGTTTGTGGTAAAGCAAATAAAACAAACAACTGAGCAAAAATACAAGATGTGAAGTAAATATCATTTATTAACAACACAAACATTTGTACAAACTATTTACAAACTACAGGACACGAGACTTTAGGGCATCAACCCCAACAATATCACCTATAGTTATCCTGTTGAAATATAAGTCTCTATTATGAACGGTATTATATAATGAGACTATTCAATTTAGGGTCTAGTCTTATATAAACTCCTTTGTATAGAACACCCTACTTACATGTCTCTACATGAATGATCAGGATCAGTTTATTTGTAGCATTTTACAACAATTGTAAGATCTATAAAGCGGGTCGTATTCGTAGTGTCACCGGGATAAGGTACCCAGCCTTATCTATCTACTACAAACCATTTAGATTATCACTTAAACCTGATCCACCTATATGTCTCTACATACATATTTAAACTACAGAAGATAACTTTGAATTTTAGTTTATTGGTCTAACTTTGGATGTTAGTTTATTGGTCTGTGAGTTAATTCTACTAAATGTTGAATAAAACATCTCATATGTTATTAAATAAATAAAAAAAAATTACATTACAATTACAAACTACATGACCCACGGGATTTAGGGTATCAACCCCAACAATCTCCCATTTGTCTTAAAGTTATTGGGGTCTATATCATAAAAGTTATAATGATATAAAAGTACAAATAAAACAATAAACTAAGGCATAATACACGCCCAATACAAAATCTCTCACTTGCCCTAGACTAAATGTGGCTTGTCCCGTAGACACATAGTCAACAGGTGACCCTCAAATTCCTTAGCTGTGAAGGCCTTCATAGATGGATCAGCTATTGGGATTGGTGTTCTGATTCTCCCGGAGTCTCGTTGTTTGTAATGATACATATTGTTTGATGAATAAAATAAATGTTATTTCATTCTGGCATTTACTCATATGCAATAAGCAAAGCTCCATGGTTATTTTATGTGAACTTAAGCATGTATATGTGATATACAAGTGGATTATGCCTTAAGTGATAACCTAAATAGGTCTGTAGGATAAGGATTAAGGTTGGATACCTAATCCTGGTGACACTACGGATACAACCCGCTTTGTAGAGGTTTGCAAGTGTTGTAAACTACTACAGATGGTAGATCCTGACCATTCATGTGGAGACGTGCGAGCGGGGATGTCCTATATAAAGAGTTTGTATAAGATCGAACCACGAGATGACTAGACTCTATATATAATGTCGTTGATACTAGAAACTTACATCTCACTTAAACGACCATAGGTGACACGACCTCAATCCTGAGTGTTTTGGGAACTCCTGCCTTTGAGGGCGGTTCTTTGATTAGTATAGGTGAGAGTGGCTAGATTGTCAACTTAACATGCCTACCTTTTTGGGGACTTATCTGATTTGAGAGCTGGGAACCCAATACACAAGACGGAATTCACTCCTTTCTCGAAGTAGAGATAAGTTGAGAGATTGTTCCCTTAAGGGTTGATTCTGGGGCTTGAACATAGTGGCCACAACTTTTATTTGGAAGAGATGACTCAATCAACTATGACTGGTGTTCATTAGAGGGATCAGTGGTACTTAAGGAGTTAGATGTAACTATAGAGGCATAACGTTCTGTAATTACGAGCGATCTGTGAAGGGTTGTCTCACTACTGATTGGTTAAGATGGACATATAATATATCTGTGGTAACAGCTTTCAGTCTTTAGTGGAGTGCCTGGCGGTTAACCAATGGTGGATCCCGTGTCTAAAGAGTTTAGTTAGTTATTCACGTACCGTTGGAGCTTCGAGCTACGGGTTCATAAGGTCCCCTTGGTAGCTCAATGGATTCAATTGAGGATTAGTTCTTGGTGTTGATTTGAAATGTTCAAATTGACAAGAGGTAATTCAATTATATATGGTATGATCGATATGATGTATGAGATACATCTAGTGGAGGATTAATATAAATGAGATTTACATTAAGTACCATGGAATAGAAAAAGAGCTATGGTTTATATGTTTCATGAGATGAAATATTAAAACTATAGGTTATAAATATAGTATAATAAGTTGGTTATCATTATATTTATAATAATATTAATTAATAGATAATTAAATATTTTTCTCTAATAACTAATTGAGTGGGAGGTTATTAGTGGTTTCATGGTAACTGTGAGATAAAAGGAAAATTGTTTTCCTAATTTTAGTAAGGTAAAGTTTTGCAAAATTGTTGTTTGAGATTTTCTCTCTTAGAAAATAATCTCACGAAAGTTGTCAAGTAAATAGGATTTACTAAGCGACAACTTGGAGTAAGCTAAATGATCGTGTAGTGTTTGTAGGCGACAGTCACGCAGCTAAGTGATGAGCTAAATGATCGCTTAGCTTTTGCTAAATAATTGGGAATTGACCTATACGATAGGTTCAACCATCTCCCACTTGCTCAATCGTTTACACTTGTTGTTTCCTCCGCCTTTTGCCTCAAACCAAGTTCACACAGAGTCCACATTCTGGATTCTCACACCGAGAATACCAAGGTAACTTTCTTGGTGGTTTCATACTCAACTCAACACCGTCGAGGTTCTGTGGAGGCCATTCGTGCTGTTGGGGTGTTTATGACTGAGGCGATCGTTGAGTTCGAGTGCGCGGTGTTCATGCAGTGTAGCGGTCGTGTTGGACGAGCGTTCGAGGTTGCTATATTCGAGCATTTGTGATCAAAAAGCTTGTTAATAAGTCTACAAATGTGTGTAGAGTTTCTTCCTTGATCATTTGTATTATCATGCTGTAATTTCTGTAATGAATACATAACCGTATGTTTCCGTTTATCACTGTAATGGTAAAGTTCATATATGATTGTAATTTGGGATGATCTTTTCCGCTGCTCATGGAAATTCTCGTATTCAATTTCCTTCATTAGCAACGTTGTGCTTCGAAGCTATCAGCGCGACTCATACGTTCTTTCGATGTACAATCTCTCGAATGAGATGATACTTCCACTCTATGTGATCCTCGTGCTTGTGACTCATAGGCTCTCGAGAATTAGCCACAACATCACTATTATCACAATAAAAGATGGTGAGCTTTGACATGTCTAGAACAACTTTGAGATCAGTCAAAAATTTAATGAGCCACACAACTTTACAAGCTGCCATGTACTCAGCCTCAATAGTGAAGTCAGCAATGTACCCATGTTTGGTGCTCCTATAGACTACTGCTCCTCAGTTAAGAGTGAATAATCTTGATGTGGATTTCCTGTAATCCTTATCAATCTAAAAATTAGAGTTTGTGTATCCTATAAGGATCAAATCCTTAGAACAATACACAAGCATATAGTCCCTCTTTCTCTATAGATATTTGAGGTTGTTTTTTACGGCGGTCCAGTGATCAATTCTTGGATTAGATTGATATCTATTAACTATCCCTACTATATAGAAAATGTCGGGTCTAGTAATAACATCGCATATATCAAACTACTAATAGTCGATGGATAAGAGATCCGTCTCATTTCCTCAACTTCTCGAGGTGTCTTAGGACTTTTTTCCTTAGACAATATAACTCCATCCTGAAAGGAAGTAAACCTTTCTTGGAGTTCTGCATAAAAAACTTGACAAGCATCTTGTCAATATACGATGCCTAAGACAGGGCTAGCGCTTTGTTCTTTCAATCTCTATAGATCTTAATGCCCAGAACAAATTGCGTCTTTCCCAAATCCTTCATTTGGAATTAGGTCACTAGCCAATCCATAATTTCAGCCAGTAAATCTACATCATTTCCAATCAGTAGGATATCATCTACATAAAGAACTAGAAAAGCTACTGAACTGTTGATGATTCTCTTGTATACACAAGGCTTATCAACATTTTGACCAAAGCCATAAGATTTGATCATTATATCAAATCTTATATTCCTAGATCGAGAAGCTTACTTTAATCCATAAACGGATCGATTAAGCTTGCAAATATTTTGCTCTTGACCTTGGGTTATGAATCCCTCGAGTTGCTCCATATAAATGGTCTCCTCAAGATTGTCATTCAGAAAGGCATCTTAACGTCTATTTTCCAAATCTCATAGTTATAATATGAGGCAATGGACTGGAGGATGCAGATAGACTTCAACATGGCAATAGGTGAGAAAATCTCCTTATAGTCAACTTCTTCAACTTGGGTATAACCCTTCGCCAAGGGTCTAGCCTTAAAGGTTTGCGCTTTCCCATCAGCACCCTGTTTTCTCTTGTAGATCCACTTGTAACCTATAGGCTTAACCTCATTAGGTTGATCTATAAGATCCCAAACAAAATTGAAGTACATAGACTCCATTTCGAGATCTATAGCTTTGATCCATTCATCTTTGTCAAATCCTCCATTGCCTTGTAAGACAATGGATCCTCAACATCTCCGTCAGCTACGATACCTAGGGTTTTTGTTAAATCCATATAAGGAACAAGTGGGTTCTCAACCCTCCCACTATGTCGAGGCTCCCTCAACACTTGGGGTGGATTTAACCTACTTGATAATCCAACTTCAACAACTCTTGTTGAGGTATTGGGTTATTCAACATCTGTTATTGAAGGTTCAGTAGTTTCTTTGGAAAGTTCACTCAACACAATCCTACTGCGGGGTTTATGCTCCCTTATGTTCTCCTTTTATAAAAAGGTAGCGTTGTCGACACAAACTTCTTATTATCCTTAGGATTGTAGAACTAACCACCTCTTATTCCTTTAGGGTAACCTACAAATAGGCACAATTTTGAATAAGGTTCCAATTTCATAGGATTTGCCTCAATCACATGTGTTGGGCAACCCTAGATCCTAAAATGGTATAAACTACCTTTACGAATATTCCATAATTCCAAAAGTGTTCCAATAACACCTTTGGATGAATTATAGTTCAAAATATAAGTTGCAGTCTATACTGCATAATTCCAAAACGAGTCTGGTAGGGAAGCATAACTCATTATAGGCCAAACCATGTCCAATAGGGTTCAATTTCTTCTTTCTGATACACCATTTTGTTAAGGTGTACCAGGTGTCGAGAGTTGGGATATGATTCCATGTTCTATAAAATGTTATTAGAATTTTAGATAAATACTTTCTACTTCGATCAGATCGAAATGTTTTAGTGGTCTTATTTAATGAATTTTCAACTTCAGCCTTGTACTACTTGAACTTTTTAAGGGTTCCGACTTATGTTGCATGAAATAAACATACTCATATCTAGAATAATCATCAGTTTAAGTGTAGAAATATTCAAACTCTCCCTTTTCCATAATATTCATCGAACCACAGAGGTTTGAATGTACAAGTTCTAAAAGTTCTTTGGCCCTACAACATTTTCCAATAAAAGATCTTTTAATCATTTTTCCTTCAAGATATGACCCACATATAGGTAAAGAATTTTCTTTTAACTCGCTTAGAAGTCTATTTTTTACCAATCTCTTAATCATATTAAGATTTATGTGTCCTAATCTCAAGTGCCAAAGATGGGCATTTTCTTTAGGATAAATTTTAAGTCTTTTATTCTGAGTTACCATAGTTTTAAACAGTTCAGTATTTAGGAGGACTTTAGTTGCTAACGGTCTTAGCACATATAAATTATATTCAAGATTAGCACAACAAATATGTACTCCATTCTTGTAAACAAACACTTTATTTACTTGAAAATTTAAAGAGTAATGTTGTTCTAGAAGAAATTTTACAGAAATTAGGTTCCTTTTCAAGCTTGGAACCACATATACATTATCTAATAAAATATAAGATTTCTGTAAGCAGAGTCAAACCCTACCATTGCCATAGCTGAGACGATGTGCTCAGTTCCAACACGCATTGTCATTTCCCTAGTCTCTAGTTGCCACCAGGAACTAATTCCTTGAAATGAAAAATAAACATGGTTAGTGGCACTTGAATCTATTATCCAAGTTGAATCATCATTCTCCACTAAACAAGTCTCCAAAACAAGTAAATCATATTTACCTTATTTGGCCTTCTTCTTTACTACCAAGTATTTGGGACAATTCTATTCTCATTGTCCCTCATGGTTGCAATGGAAATAGGTCTTCTTGTCCTTCTGGGCAGCAGTTGTTGAGTTAGCTTTCTTCTTTCCACCTTTCTTCTTCTTCCACTATTTGGTGCCGGAAAAAGAAGGCACATATTTAGTTCCAGATGTCAAACATTTGTAGAACTTCTTAGAAGATGAAGCAACATTTATCTCACCCATCTGTTCCTTGGTTTTCATCAAGGACTCAAAAGTTTGTAGCTCATTGAGCAAAGTGGTCAGGATGTAGTCAATCCTGTCCATAACAGCATTGTTACAAAACTGCAGGAAACTTTCAAGTAAAGATTCCAATATGAAGCTAACTAGACTGGCTTCACTGATGACAGATTCATTCATCTCCACCACGTTGAAGTGGACCATCATGGTGAGAATATGTTCTCTAATAGATGCCCCTTCTTGTATAAGGGCATTGAAGATGTTTTTCAGAGCGTCATGCCTGAGTTGTGCAGACGATTGTCCAAACATCTCCCATAGAGACTCCATGATCTCACATTGATCATGAGCTCATGCTTCTTAGTCAAGACATCAGAAAGGCTTGCCAAGATATACGCTTGGGCCTTTTCATTTTCCCTTATCCAATGCTCATATGCCTCCCAGTTCGATTCCTATCTACCGTTGGTGTTAAAGGGAGAACTGCGAGGAATTACGCTTTCTTCAAAGGATGGCTGCTTCCAAGCCCACCTCCTGGTTCGGAAACTCAATCCTAAACTTCGGAGTGGAAGATAGCAGAAGGCAGACGTTTCGTGCAACATTTTGAGTAGGAACAAGAGGACAATCCTCCATAAAGACAAATCTTAGGTCATCAATGATTAAAATCGTGTTGATTGTTTTTTTCCAAGTTGTGTAATTTTCACCGGTAAGTTTGTTGGAAACAAATAAATTTAATGTTGTGGAAGTCATAATGAATTTGCTGAAACATACAAATTATTTAGATTAGAATTCTTGCATTACCCATTTGAAAAACCAGTCAATTTAGCAAAACAATATAATGCACCTATAGGACATCTATTTTGCAATGATGTTTCAGTGAGGTAGGGTAAAAGTCACTGTAGGGTGATCAAGGACCCCTTAATTGAAATGTCTCAATCAATATACAGAACAACTCATTGTTACTATAAATATCAGTCATCATTGTTCGGTCAAGAAATTGTTTATTTGCTTAACATTTTCTTGTAAGTGTAACCCCTCATTTTAGATTCTAGAGTTCCGCTTCAATGAACCAATCGCAGGGAAAAATCGATTAGGGAAAAAATTAAAGAAATCCTATCCATTTTTGGAGTTTGAGTAAAAGGTCATACAAATGTCATCCGTAGGGGGACAAGCAAAGGTATCTCGAGATCGGGCATGAAAATTTATTACAAACTAATGAGAGAGATCGAGAGATGTATTGACACACGTTCCGCTCTCACTTACTATAAACACTCTCTCCATTCACCTTGATATTGACATATACAAACACCACCATAGGGGACACGAGCAAAGGTGCCTCGAGGCTGAGTATAGATCTCATGGTGTGAACTTTTAAGGAGATACGTGAAAAGAAAAAATGAAGTATCATATACCCCATTTTTCTCCCACTGAGTGTTTTACCTAGGGTTAATTTAACTTAAAAAAATACGGCTAATTAATTTACTAAGTGATTGATTAAATTTGCCCAAAAGTAAGACTTACTTTGGATAGTTAAACAACTTTGATTAATGTTCATTAAACACTTTAATAAACCTTAATCAATAATTGCATACTTATAGCAAATTTATCTAATTCACCTTTCCAAATTAGTTCCCAAGGAGGAGTGTTCCATTTCCGTCAGTTTTAATACCCCAGCCTAGATAGAACTAACCTTAGACAAAAGGTCCCTTATAGATACATTTGCTATAAATCTTATATTTTAATTAAAAACAATTTAATCCTATAAACTAATTTCTAATCTCATTAAAAATGTGATTTTAAGTCTATATGAATCATGTATTAAAACTATTTTTAAAAAATGATTGTAACCTAAAGTTTGCATGCAATTTTGAATTATTGATTTTAATTATAATTTCATTTAATTATAACTTTTATAAAAGAAATGAAATAACTTAAAATTAATTATTGCATGTGCACGCATATATAGGTAAATTATAACAATTATAAAATAACCTAAAGTTGTGACATACTTCATGCAATTTCATTTCATTACTTAACATATATAACACTTATATAATAAAGTAATGAAATTATTAATAACATACATCCATCCATACATTCAAACTATATATTATAACATTTATAATATAAATGATGCATGGCTATGTTATTAATGTATGCAACCGTATATTATAACATTTATATTATATGATGTATGAACATGCTATAAATTAAATCATGCAACTATATACTATAACATTTATAATATAAATGATGCATGAATAATACATAATCTATGGTGGGATTTAACTATATGACATACATTATGACATATAAATATATAAATAAAATAAATCATACATATACATAATTTAAAACAATTATTGGACCGGGATTGGACTCTTAAATAATTAATTAAATTAATATAACAATTATATTAATTTGATTAATTAAAAACAGCTAACTATTACAAAATTAATAGTCAACCAATTGAAAACAAGTTTACCGAGTCTTGAATTGCACGAATCAGATTGTCCAGCACTTGAACCGGTCACGAACCGCTCGAACCAAGTGAACCGGACACGACTCGAATCGTGTGCGAATTGGTTCATTCTTTCCTTCACGGAGCATTGCAACGCTGTGACCTAGCATTGCAACACTATCGAAAGATCAACCTGTTCCACCCATTTGCAGCATTGCAATGCTAGGGCACAACTTTGCAACGCTAGGCCACTGCGTTGCAAAGCTACAGTACAGAAGTCACTATACAATTGCGAATTCAATCAAAATTCCTCTAAATTTGGCCTTTTTCTTCAGAAATTCATCGGATGATCATGAACGACATAGAACAATTAAATTACAGACTCTATAGCTTTAATTATGCCCAAAACACCAAGCCCATACAAAGCAAAATTTGTAAAAAGAAAAATAATAATAAAGAAGTATTACCAAAATCCAATCCCGAAACATAAAAAATTTCAACACATTCATTCCATACATTCATCAACATACAACATGCAAAAATACACCAATTCTGTAAAAATAATTCTGGAAAAATTAAAAAATTGGGACCAAAAACCACCGCTCTGATACCAATTGAAGGAATTGTGAAGTTTCGTAGTGGAAGCGGAGATCGACCCAATTTTCAATTTTTTACGGAACAACGAATTTACAGAATTTAAATAGAAATTATGCATTAATTCTAAAATTCACAGCATGTATTTAAAGAAGGTGATGAAAATAGAAGAGGAAGGAGAATAAAGACACGAATAATTTACGTGGAAAACCCTAGGCTAGGGAGAAAAAACCACGATTTAGACTAGTTTTTTTATTATTCATGTGATACAGAAATACAGATAAACTTGCTCAAATAAATAGACAGACAGGAAGCCCTAGGCCCATAAGAGAATTACAAATAAGCCCCTAGGGCAAATCAACCCTTTTTTCGACACTCCCCCTCAAGTTGAGGCATAAATATCAATCAAACCTAACTTCCTGATACAATCATCAAAACTCTGTCTTAACAACCCCTTTGTAAAGACATCTGCAATCTGTTGATTAGAAGGGATGTAGGGAATACATATGCTCTCATTGTTCAGTCTTTCTTTGATGAAATATCTGTCAATCTCGACATGTTTGGTCCTATTGTGCTGGACCGGGTTGTTGGCAATACTTATTGCTGCTTTATTGTCATAGAACAATTTCATCGGAAGCTCACTGTCTTATCGAAGATCTGTCAACACTTTCTTCAACCAGATTTCTTCACATATCCTCAGACTCAAGGCTCTATACTCGGCTTCTGCACTACTTCTGGCAACCACTCCCTGTTTTTTACTTCTCCAAGTGACCAGATTGCCCCAGACAAACGTGCAATACCCAGACATAGACTTTCTATCAATAGCAGACTCAACCCAGTCTGAATCAGTATATGCTTCTATGTCACATTTACCAGACTTTCTGAACAAAAGGCCTTTACCAGAAGTGCCCTTTAGATATTGTAGAATACGTTCAACGGCTGTCATAGCTTGCATGAACTGACTGACAACATTCACGACATAAGATATATCAAGTCTCGTATGAGATAAATATATCAACTTCCCGACTAATTGTTGATATCTTTCTTTATTGACAGGATCTCCATTGTTAACATTACTTAGTTTGGCATTATACTCTGTAGGGGTGTCTACAAGTTTACAACCAGTCATTCCTGTTTCTTTAAGGAGATCCATAGTGTATTTTTGTTGTGAGACAGAGACACCCTCTTTCGACCGAGCCATCTCCATCCCAAGGAAGCCGCAATTTTTCCAAATCTTTAATTTCAAATTCTTCAGCCATCTTTGTTTTAAGTCTCATAATTTCATCAATATCATCATCGGTCAGTACAATGTCATCTACATACACAATAAGTATTGAGATCTTTCCTGAACCAGACTTCTTTGTAAACAACGTGTGATCTGGTACCCCTGATCATGCCCCTATGCTTTAACAAAAGTGGTAAATCTGTCAAACCAGGCTCTTGGAGACTGTTTCAACCCATATAGTGACTTCTTCAATCTACAAACCTGATGCTTAAACTGAATTTCGTAGCCAAATGGAGGACTCATATAGACTTCTTCATCGAGTTCTCCATTAAGAAATGCATTCTTCAGATCCAATTGGTGCAAAGGCCAATCTTGATTAACAATAACAGATAACAGCACCCGGATCGTATTGAGTTTGGCCACATAAGAGAATGTCTCAGAGTAATCAATTCCAGAGGTGTGAGTAAAGCCTTTGGCTAACAGTATCACCTTGTATCTGTCAATCGAGCCATCGGATTTGTACTTGATAGTAAAAATCCATTTATATCCAACCATCTTTTGCCCTCAGGAAGAGCAACCTATTCCCATGTCTCTTTTTTTCTAGAGCTCTCATTTCTTCCATAACTACAACCTTCTACTCAGAAGTTTCCATGGAAACATGTATATTACTTGGAACCATTACCGTATCTAGACTGGTAGTGAGAGCCTTGAACTCAGAAGATAAGTTACTATATGTCATGTAACTATGCATAGGGAACTTTGTACATGACCTAGTCCCTTTTCTTAAGGAAATGGGAAGATCAAGAGACACATCACGGCTTTCCTCTTCTCCAAGTTTCTTACTGTAGCTAGCCGTCTGATCTATGGATCTTTCTTTAGAAGGACTTTCCACACAATCACCTTCCCTTCCACTGTTCTCGTTTGCTGGAGTTATTTCCTCTGTGTTGTCTTTTTCATCAGTTTCTTCATCCTCCTCAATTCTCTCTATTTTCTCATCACTGTCACCAATTTCTATATCTCTGTCCACTCTACAATTATTAGTCTCAACACAATCACCAGTATCACAAACAGGGATGTTCATACTTGAGACTGAGACCGAGTTAAACTCATGAACAGGAGTCGGAGAAGCAACAGGCGGCACTGTTTCCTTCCTGAGATTCTTCCTGTAGTATGTTATCCAAGGGACTTGATTAGTGGGAAGAACAGGACTAGGATGTTCAGGTTTAGCTGACACCTCTAGGGGAATGGAATATGTGGACCAGTTAGCCTCTTCACTAGGACTCTCCCTCTGAAGAGGACTAATGGGAAAGAAAGGTGACATCCATAGACACAAAGTATTTTCGAGACGAGGGGTGATAACACTTGTACTCATGTTGATGGAGAGTGTACCCAACAAAGACACATTTCTGGGCACGAAGAGTAAATTTCGTACGGTTGGGACTGTGGGTATGGACGAAGACAACACATCCAAACACCCGTAAAGGTACGTCAGGGATTAACCGGGTGTTGGGATTGACTCTTTGAAACAGTCAAGGGGAGTATGAAAGGCTAAGACACGAGAAGGCATGTGGTTGATAAGGTGGGCTGCAGTGAGGGTAGCATCGCCCCATAGATAAGAAAGAAGGGAGGTAGATATCATAAGGGAACGAGCGACCTCTACTAGATGCCTAGCTTTCCTCTCGACTACTTCGTTTTGCTGAGAAGTCCTTAAACTAACGAACTCATGCCTCTTTTCACTTCGTAAAATGGCAATTTTTGTGTTGAACTGGGTTTCTACGGTCGCATAGAATTGTTAGAAAACAGAAGACACCTTAGACTTATCGGTCAAAATAAAGACCTAGGTCAGTCTAGTATGATCGTCAATAAAGGTGACAAACCATCGTTTGCCTGCAGAGGTAGTGGTTGGTGAGAGACCTCAGACATCACTGTGGATAAGACTGAAAGGTTTAGACGTTTTGTAAGGCTGTGAGTGAAAAGAAACATGACTCTGTTTAGCTCGGATACACACATCGCAATGTAAGGATGATAGATTAATATTATGAAATAAATGTAGAAAAAGATACTTCATATATGAAAATTAGGATGTCCCAGACGGTATTGCCATAACATATAATTGGTTTTAGCAGTAGAGAAATTCAAAGAAATAAAACTAGTCTTATAACCATCCTTAAAGAAAGTTTCATCAGTCAGAAAATAGAGACCCCTATCGTGTCGGGCAGTGCCAATCGTTGTCCTTGAGCTCAGATCCTGAACAAAACAATGTTGGGTGAGAAAACATCTGACAGTTTATGTCCCTTGTAATTTTACTGATAAATAGTAAGTTGTATGAAATTCTAGGAACATGTAACACATCACGCAATATTAGACCCTCAAAAGAAGAAAGATGTCCTTTCCCTGCGACAGAGGCAAAGGGCCCATCTGCGATTCTAATTTTTCATTTCCCAACGCTCGGGTGATATGACATAAAATGATCAGAAGACCTGGTCAGGTGATCTGTTGCTCCGGAATCCACAATCTAGGGTCGTTTTCCATTAATGCTAATAAAACCAATGGACTGAGTCGTACCTGAATGTGCAATTACACTGACCCCGACAACACTTAAGTTACTTTAACCGTCAGCTTGAAGTTGAGTCGAGGCCTGGCCCGTCCAGGACCAGTCTTGTCCTGTGACTGACGTCATTTGTAATTTGGAGGTTTTCCATGCAGCTTCCAGCACTAGTCTTTTGTGTGCCATGGTTTTTTGCAATGCAAAAAAACAGGTGGAGGTTTCTTATCACTGTCAGATCCAGAGGACTTGGTGGCAAAAACAGTAGCCTCAGTAGATGTAACTACTAAAATATTCATTGCACTAGACCTGTCTTCTTCTAGGCATATTTCAGAGCACACCTCCATCAGTGACACTGTAGACGTGGGCCTAATATCTTGCTGCGAACACTATCAAACTTCAGATTTAGCCCATCCAGAAAATCATACACTCGATCAGCTTCCTCAATTTTGGAATACTGTGTTCCATCATGTGTACATTTCTAGATAATCTCACGACATAAGTCCATTTCTTTCCATAACAAGGATAATTTGTTGAAGTACGACGTTACGTCCATAGTCCCTTGCATACATTCATGGATTTGCTTGCGTAAGGTATAAAAGTGGGATGCATTCTGCTTCTTCGAATACAATTGTTGTACTGCATCTCAAATGTCTTTGGGAGTTGCCGTATAAAGTAACGATTTGCCAATTTGAGGTTCCATACTACTCACCAGAACTGATCGTAGAAATGAATCTTCTACTCTCCAGATGCGTTCGTGGGGGCTACCGGGTTCAGGTTTCGGTATCTCCCTAGATAGATAGCCAAATTTTTGTCTTCCTTCCAGAGCCATTCTGATGGATTGCGACCAAGAGAAATAATTTTGGCCATTCAGCTTTTCTCTAATAATAATTCCTGCAAAATGTCCCATTGATCCAGATAACAAATTTGCAGTAGGTAAAGAATGGAAAGAGTTTATCGGGTTCTCGGAGTATAGCTGTAGATTGGACAGCTCTGATTGAGCACTTTGCAAGTTTGTGTCAAGAATTGTCCCAAAATCTGCGAGTTGTTGCTGAAGAAAAAGAAATCTGTTTTTAATCTCATCAGAACACACCCCATTCACACCTGCCGGAAACATGACAGGACCAACGCCACTAGGGGTGTTCATAAGTTGGGTTGGGTTGGGTTTAGGGATATTTTAGGCCCAACCCTATGGTTCGGTTTGTGTATTTTTCTAACTCAAACTAACCTTTTTAAATTATGAACCCGAACCAAAGTTCGATTCCCTTAAAAAGAAGATTGAAATCACCAATAAAATACACATAAGATTCCACAATCCACAAGAACGATATCCAAAATCTATTATAACAAAACAAGTCTCCAAAATTCACAAGAAAGACCATAATGTCTACAAAATTCAAAATATAGGCAACAATGTTTTCAAATGTCTACAAAATTCATAAGTAAGACTATAATGTCTACTAGGGGTGTTCATGAGTTGGGTTGAAAGACTTTTTAGACCCAACCCAATTGTTCGGTTGTAAATTTTTTCAACCCAAATAACCTTTATTAAAAATGAACCCAACCCAACCCAACCATGAAATATTTAGGTTAGGTTGGTTCGAGTTAATCGGGTCATTTATTTATAATTTTATTCTAAAAAGAAGTAAAATGTAAATTTGTAAAAGTCTAATTTAATTATTTTCATATATTGAATTAAGAGTAACAACTCAATTTCAATTTATATAGTGAAAATTTTCTTTCTAAAGTGTAAAGAAACTACTCCTAAGAGTTGTTGAAGAATAAATTATTAAAAAAATATTGGCATTAAATAAAATTAAAATCAATATTTGTATAAATAATTGTGTTATAAGTAGAAAAAGATATAATTTAAAGTTAATAATAAATTCGGGTTGGTTCGAGTTATATTAGGTGAACCCATGAACTAACCCAACCCATGAAATTTTCATTTATTTGAACCCAATCCAACCCAAATGAGTTGATAACCCAACCCAAACCGCACGGGTTGGGTTGGATTAATCGGTTTCTCGGGTCATCGGGTTTTTTGAACACTCCTAAGTGCCACTGCAGTCAGAATTGACCGGCTAATCTACCGCTGGAGGCTGCAGGTCAAAGACATCGCCGATGAAGCCACGGCTGATCGAGCCAAGGAAATCGCCACGACTTCCTACTTGTACCCGAGGGTTTGCCGTGAAAAATGGTCTAGTCTCGACACCGTCGACAGATCTAGTGTGCGCGGAAGGCTGGGATTCGATAGGATCTGGTCACCGAATTTTGTCTGCAACCGGGAGGTCGATGGATCTGCTGTTGAAGTAGGGCTGGGTGTCGATCAGATCTGGACGTCGAAACTCGTCGCACCTGAGAGATCGATGGTTCCAATGGGATTCTTTCCGACGTGATCAGAGCATCGTCGATGTATCGGGGCTGGGTGCGTTCCACGATTCTTCTTGGCTGGGCGCGACCGGATCTATCCGTCGATGGATTGGGTTTTCTGTCTAACGGCAGTCATTTGTTGAAGAAGACGCGATAAGGCATTGTTTAGGTACTGTTGGACAACTTCCTTAATTGTGTCAGCTATCTTGAAATTGGTCGTCAAAGGAGACTCATCAATGACAGCTAGGGTTTCGTCGCCTTTCTCTGATACCATGATGAAAATAGAAGAGGAAGAAGAATAGAGACACACAAATAATTTACGTGAAAAACTCTAGGCCAAATAGAAAAAATCACGATCTAGACTAGTTTTTTATTATTCAAGTGATACAGAAATATAGATAGACTTGCTCAAAAAAATAGACAAACAGGAATCCATAGGCCTATAAAGGAATTACAAATAAGCCGCTAGGGCAAACCAACCCTTTTTTGACAGAAGGAAAATGGGAGAATAAATTTATAGCCTTGAAATCACTACAGTATTCACGAATCCTTTTTCTCTCTGGTCATGAACAAGAAATCCTCGAACCAATCACGAACAATTCATGAGGACATTACCACGAAAATTTCCTCTATATTCTCCTTAGGGTAGGGTGAGATTAGCAAAAGGTGTGTGCTTTGTAGAATTTTGGAAGAGGGAAAGAGTTTGAGAGAGAGGGAATTTCTCTAGAAAAAAACAGAAGAATATCACCCTCTAGTTTTTCTTCTTTGTGAAGAAGAAGATGGAAAACCGAAAAAAAAAAACTTACTACGGAAAATCACCCACTTCCCTGTTGGGATTTATGTCCTAAAAACTCGCAGTATGAAAAATGATAAACATTTTCTATAATCAATATACTTATTATTGATTTTATAAATTGTATGAAAGTCTAAATCCAATAAACTAACACCCATAACTATTGTATAAGTACTTGAACTTTATGTGGAGACATAAGAGTGAATCAGGTTCGAGTAAATAGTCAAAATGATCTATGGTACATGAATAAGGTTGGGTACTTTATTCTGGTAACACCATTGGATGCGGCCTACTCTGTAGTTGTTACAAAGAGTTGTAAAGTGCTACATACGATGTGATTCTAATTCATACATGTTATGACATGAGGAATGGGGGCGTCCTATGCAATGAGTTTTCATAAGATCAGGATCAAGAAATAAGTCACTCTTACATTATAACGTTGTTTACTGTATAAGACTGACTATTTCACCTAGATGACCTAGGTAACTCGATCTTGATCCTGAGCTAACTATGAACTCCTTTTTATTCAGGATTGCCCTTAGATGTGCATAGGTGACGGTTGGCTCAACAACGCTGACTCAATAAGACTCTCATTTCAGGGGTAAGACCGACTAGATAGTTGGGGACATAGAGTGCAAGATGATGTTCACGCCTACCCGATTTAGAGATAGGAGAAAGGTTGTTCTCTCAAGTACTGAATTTAGGTCTTGAACAAGAGGCCCCACTCTCTCACTGGGTTGAGAGAGTTTGGTTTAGTGATTGGATCACAAACCAGTTGTTTATTAAAGAATTAGCAAGGACTTGAGGAATAAAACGTAATCTCAGGGGTAAAACAGATATTTGACCCAACCGTTATTATGAACAACCTGTGAAGGGTGGACTTGTTGATTATGATTAAATCATGTGGACATAATCATCTGGTCTAATGAGTTTAGCCAATTAATCTCGGATCATTAGAGTCCATGATCTGTAGGTTTGCAAGGTCCCCCTACTGGCTCATAACGGACAAGCTCTAGAATAGCATGATAAGTTAATTGGAATCGTTCAAATTAGAATTAAGGAATTAGTAATTATATGAGATATAATTACATGTTTAATTTGAGAATTAAACGAAATAGGAGAATTTATATATTTAAATATGATTTAATTATAAAAAGATGGATATGTGTTAAAATTAATTTAATATTTGATATTAAATTAATTAAGTTTTATTTAATAATTAATTTATAAAATTTAATTTAATTTTTTTAATTTTAAAATAAAAAATATATTTTATTAAATCAAATTTTGATTTTGAGATAAAAATTGAAAATTAGAAAACAAAAAATGCAAAATGGAAAAAGCTAATTTTCCATTATCCATCTTTCAACTTGCTCACATAAAAGCTTTAATCTTTTCCTTGTCTTCTCCAAGCATGAACTGCAACTCATGCAACTGTCTTCTTTGTATGTTGATATGCAATATAATGAAGAGTTTGGAGTGAAATTTGGTGATGCAATCTATAGAGAATTTTAGAGAAAATTCGAGTTGAAGAAAGGGTTCTTTAACAAGATTACTATAGTGAGCATTTCTCCTTCGTCCCTTGATTCAAGCTTATTTTGAGTCCCACAACTCAATCTAGAGCACCAAGAGAATAGTGGAGAAGATCTTGAGGTGGTCTGCAATAAGATTTGGAGAAGATAGCAACTGGAGAAGGAGCTTTGAAGAAGTTCTACAAGATGTATGTTTTGAAACTCATATTTTCTGCAAGAGCATGCTTTATATTTTGCCAAAATTAGTGAATTAGAGTGCTTAGATGATCCTTATGCTTCCGTTGTTGCTGATAAATCCTACATTCCCACTCTCTATGTGGGATCAAGAGAGAATTAAGGGAATGAGTGAATTTGGGCTTGTGTAGTTGTGTTTCCAGCTCCCTAATCAGAAGAATTCCTAAAATGGTAGGCTTATTGAGTTGGCGATTTGGCCACTCTCACCCATACAAATCAAAAGACCGCCTTCATAGGCAGGAGTTCACAACTCACTCAGGATTCAGTTCATGTCACCTATGGTCATCCTAAAATGTAAGTCTCTATTATGAACAATGTTATATAATGAGACTATTCATTTCGTGGTCCGGTCTTATACAAACTCCTTTATATAGAACACTCTCGCTCACATGTCTCTACATGAATGACCAGGATCAGATCATTTGTAGCACTTTACAAAAATTGTAACATCTATAGAGCGGGTCGTATTCATAGTGTCACAAGGATAAAGTACCCAACCTTATCAATCTACTACAGACCATTTAGGTTATCACTTAAACATGATTCACCTGTATGTCTCTACATACATGTTTAAGCTACAGAAAATAACCTTGGATGTTAGTATTGGTTTGTGGGTTAATACTACTAAATGTCAAATAAAATATCTCATATTTTATTAAATAAATAAAATATGTACATTACAAATACAAACTACAGGACCCACGAGATTTAGAGCATCAACCCCAATAGTGTTTTAAATTTTTGCATGCTTAAACTTGCATCTCCGTTTCCCACCTCCTACTTAGGTTTGTCAAAATTTCATCCGGAGAAGTCACGTTCTTCACCTTATTGTCATTCACCGCATAGATGCACTTTGTTGGACACATGGTCTCCTCTTCCATGTGCTCAACGTTCCTAATCCTTACTTGCCCCTAAACATCCAAATACAATTCTTCCAATGCATCTAAGTTCCTCAAGGATGCGTCCAATTACTCCCTCTTCTCCCATAACATGTTCCTTTTGAAATGTTTTATCTAAAGTTAAGCCTCTACTTCTCATATCCTTGGTGCTTAATCAATTCTTCACTTCCCTAGCTCAACATGAAGTTCCTTAAGGTTTATAGCATAGTTCTTCGTGTCCATATCATAGATCCTTAAGCTCATAGCATAGTTTCTATATATCTAAGATAGCCACTTCATGCGCCCAAGTTTTTCATCAGGATTACTTGGAGACCTTCTATGCCTCCACTCTTACCCCATGCGTCCAACCCTACACAATCTTCATACCATGTGTCTAACATGGTCTTTTTATGCTATGAGTTGAGCTTTTTGCTAACTATATTTTGAATATCCCATCCCCTCCCTCCCCAAACTATGCTATGACTTAAGTATGTTATATGTTGCATCCTCCTAGAAACTCCGAATCCAATTTCTCTGTTCTTCCCTATGATGCTCATAGTGTGCTTTTCCAAGATGATCAAATTTCCTTTATACTATGAGTCTATAGCATAGGTTACATACTTAGTCAAAATAACTATGCTTCAAATATGCATTCACCCATCTCTCAAGGGATCTTGTTGAAGTCTGAGAGTTGCACCCAACCTCTGACTATAGCTGGAAGACGGTTTCGACATCCTACTTTAAAAAGCCAAATAATACTCACTTTTAATTATGAAGTCCCCTTTGTATCAAAATGTCAAATCCATCGGTCAGGTCTCCAATATTGACGTATGCAAACATCTTTCGAAGGGGGACATAAATCAAGGTTCCATGAAGTCAAGCATACATCTCATGGTGTGAACTTTTAACGGAGCGTGAAAGGAAAATGACATATCATATATGTCTTTTTTCTCCTCTTAAGTATTTTAAACCTCAGGTTTATTACTTAGGTAAATCCAGCTAATAATTAGTTTAAGTCCTTTGTTAATTTACCCAATATAACACTTATATTGGATAGTTTAACACTATAAGATCATTATTTATTAAACACTTTAATAAATGCTAATCATCTATTGCATGCTTATAAAATATTTGACTAAATAACCTTCTAGGCTAGTTTCCAGGTAGGGGTGTTCCATTTCTGTCAGCTTAAATACCTCAATCATAGACAGAACCTTCCTTAGATGATAACTGGTAGAAATACAAGTTATTAAAGCTCAAATTATTAAAACAATGGGAGAAAGCGATGGTGAATAGGCAATATTGCGATTGAATGCACCAAACTAAAAAAAAAAATTGCGATCGCTAATACTCATCGCATAAAAGCAATTAAATTGAGTTATTCTGTACCAGAGCAGTGCGATAGCACGTTTTGAGTTTGCGATCCAAGGGTACCTCAAAGATGATCCCGTGATGACCTTACATAAAGGTGGTGGCCTAATGTAATAAAACATGATGGGACGTAAAGCCGATAACAGTCAGATCAGAAATTCAGTTGACGTCGTTGAAGACCATACCATTATGAATACATTGAACTTCCGGTGACTATCAGACGACGCAACAAGGTATGAAAATTAATGCTGCCCATCCATACAATCATTAGTGAGAAGAACGGTTTTGTCTGGAAGTCTATAAATACCCAATGCTACTAAACCAGCAGAACTTCCAAGCGAGGAAGCGAGGCGAAGCCGAGGGAAAGGAATTCTTGAGAAGAAATTAATTTTCAGAGAGGTCGAGAGACTGCCAGAAACAGCATGGAGGTGAGCCACCAAACCCTTGCGAGAGCAAAAGTTAACAACTTGGAAAAGAATTGAAGTGATAAGAGTAGTGTAAAAAGCCGAAGGAAACAAGACATTACTTACCTGGTTTGATACTTCTTACACTATTTATTGTTTTGTACTCAAACACTTTATTTACAAAACTGGAAACTTCATTTCAATTTATGTTTAGTCTCTTCATACCATGCATGAGTAACTAAATTTGTGAATGGGTTGACAAGTACTTAGCTAGTATGACTTAAGCTATGTACTTTATGTGATCATCTTGTCTTATGTATGCTTCATTCATCATTTGGAGT
Source organism: Benincasa hispida (assembly GCF_009727055.1). NCBI lineage: Eukaryota > Viridiplantae > Streptophyta > Magnoliopsida > Cucurbitales > Cucurbitaceae > Benincasa > Benincasa hispida. The sequence goes on from NC_052360.1 coordinate 27,273,821, forward strand.
ACTTGAGAGAGTAGTCTAAAGACAGAATCTAGACTTGAGAGACTCAGATTAGATCACATAAGCAAGAGTAGAGACTTGGAAATAAGTTCTATCTGCTATATTCCATACACTTTGCATGCATCTTAGAAATAGGAAATATGGCCTTATGCATTGAGAAATGTAGTGCTGAATATTTGTGTATAGCATGATCGCATGACTTGTACAATATCTTAAGAAATGCTAGCAAAACCTCTCTCAACCCCTTTATCGCATATTTGTTACAATACTACCCTTTCATCGTTGTGCATTTAATTCCATCGCATTAGAAAATCAAAGTTAAATCACCATCTAGTTCTTAATCACCATCATAATAGGATTAGAGAGTCCGTCGCATATCTATTTAGTAATCCCTGCATTCGACCCTGAACTTACCAGAACCCTAAGAAGACTTATACTTGGTCTTTATTAAGAAAACTTGCATGATCATCGCATCCACACATCTTTTCATCGCATGATAAATCAACGCATCACTAGACAAAGGTCCCTTGTAGGCAAATATTTTATAAATTTAATCTTTTGTGCTTTCATTTTAATCCTATTAAAAAAATTAATCAATTTCTAATCATATCATAAATATTTTAACATAAGTCCAAGTGAAGTAATTTTAAACAATTTAAAACTAATTAAGACCTTATGTTTGCATGTAACGTGTTGTTATAGATTTTAATCTATCTCATTAAACATATAACACATATTTTAATGAATAATTAAAACCTATAACATGCATTCTAATGACATTAGTTAAATATAACTATTATACTTACTAATTAAGTATGTCGTACTTAATGCATTTATGTTTTCATCATATAATATAAAAATTATATTAATCACTAATGAAAATTATATATATCCCGTCATACAATATAAAATTTATATTAAGGTATGATGCATGGACATGCTTATTAATACATGCAACTATATAATATAACATTTATATTAAATATGATACATGTGCATGCTATTATATATCACGTAATCATATAATATAACATTTATATTAAATATGATGCATGAATATGTTTATCCTAAGGTGAGCTTTTAAACTATATGGCATAACATATGCAACATATAATTAGTATAATTAAACATACATCTCATTCATGAAATAATAGACAAAATATTGGCACCCTAATAAAAATATTAGGTTAAATTACATTAATTTAATTTTAAAACACAAAAACTGCCTTCAACTACTGGAAGAAAATAGCCACTTTCATGCTCGAAGAAAATTACCACATTCATGTTGTAGGAAAACTATCACGATCTTTCCATGACACACAAACAATGATGGATGATAGTCAGAAACTTCTAATGACGCACAAAACTTGCGGACGAAAGAAATCTGCCCAAAAACCTCTCGATTTTACACTCTAAAATCCATCTTTCACCTATATTTTTTTTCCCTTTTCACAACAAACACTTCACCACGAGCGACTTGGACTTATAAACTCGATTTACAGAATAAATGTCTAAAATATGGGGCCTTTACATTGATCAAATCAAAGTAAAAAATTGTAAATATAAGTGTCAATATTTGTAAAAATCTGCCATACAAACCCACATACATTATGCAGAAAACAACCCATCTTTTCTCTAATTTTTTGTTTTGAAAATGAAAAACAGATGCACGATTTGGCTCTGATACCAATTGAAGGAATGGAATTCCATTGTGGAAGCTTGTGAGCGCGTGCCATTATTATTCATTTTGAAGACTCGAAAAATAGAAGAAACATACCACATGTACAAAATAAACATATATAAGGGAAAAAAAAGATGGAAACCTCTTGTAGACTTTCTTCAACAAAGTTCTCCTTTTTGCAAACTCACAAACATTGAAACTTCTTCCCGAACTCATAATGAATACAAATGCATAGTAAGACACCATCACTCGGTTTCCTTGCTATTCTCTAGACAAAAATACAAGATATGTGAGATCTTTATTTGGAAGAGAGAAGTGGTTTTGTGAGAGGAGGAGTTTTTGAGAAAGAAGAAAGAGATTGCAGAGAGAACTTTTATCTTCTTGTGTACTTGTTATGCGTTTGAGAGTATTTCCAACAAATCTCTCTTTTCCTCCTTTTTACGTGCGAGAGTGTAAAGATAGTTTGGAGGTGAAGTTATAACTTCCCTCCACTATCTCCAATTAACTCTCAATAGGAGTTACTTTATTATTTAAATAAATATATATTAAATAAATAACAGTTAATTATTTTATAAATTAAATATCACATATTTAATTTTATTAAAATCATATCCAAATAATATTCTCTCACACTATGGTTGAATATGAATCTCATTTATATTAATTATAACTTATAATTTTAATATGAATCACATTCAAATTAATTTTAACCTATAGTTTTATACGACTATCATTCATATAATTAATATTTAAATCTTATTCAAATATTTATCTCTCTCTCTCATATAGTAAAATACTTTATATTATAATGGGGTTAATTTCATAAACAATATAGTTTTTTTTTAAAAAAGAAAAAAAAATAGGGTTGTGCAAAAAAATTTTATGAAAATAATGTGGTAATAGAAACAAATGTGTCATTTATAGTCCAACTATAAAATAATCCCTCTCGGGCTAGTGAGAGGATGATGCCTCAATATTCAAGACTCGAAACCAATCCTTAAGGAAGTAATTCATCTACTTATCCTAAAGATGGGAAGTAGTGAATTTCATCTTGTGTAAATATATTTCCAGCTCTATACTAGAACAAATCTCCAAAATGGTAGGCATATTGAATTGGCAAATCTGGCCACTCTCAACCATATAGATCAAAAGATCACCCTCATAAACAGGAATTCATAACTTACTCAGAACTAAAGTCAAGTCACCTATGATCATCTTATGAAATGTTAATCTCTTCAAGTAATAGTCATATTACATAAACTCTTTATATAGGATACACCCACTAGCATGTCTCCACATAAACGATTAGGATCAGATCATTTGTAACATTTTACAACTCTTGTAACAATTACAAAGTGAGTCGTATCCGTAGTGTTACCAGATTAAGGCACCTAACCTTATCCATATATGGTCAAAGTGGGTTTCGTCACCCAAATCCAGACCAAATGATTTAACCGTATCCACAACAACAAACTGTAGTCTTAATGGCAAGACCAAGTCGAACACAGGGAGCTCTAAATTTTCTTGATTAAACGATTTAAAGCTTGATGGTAACTGAAAGAGGGGAGAGGCTTTGTGAAATTGCTTTGTTGTAGATAAAATTAAATGTATAAGATAAAATAAAGTGTTAAAATTCAATTTGAGAAAGCCTAGCTTGAGTTGTTTTGAAATTCACCTATTCAATGTATTCGATCATAGAATTCTCATGACTAGAGTCAAGTAATTGTTTATGCCTATCCGGATTAATTGGAACAACCAGTTGATTCGACCTAATCAACTAATTAGTCCAATTCAAATCAATTAACAGAATACAAATTGAAGTTGGCTTAATTGCATTAAGATTTAGGGCAAGTTAGGTTGAACATCTAACAGGAATAGCCTTAATTAAACATTCATGGATTAAATTCTAAGTTGGTTAGAACAATACTCATTCAAATTAATTCGCAAGCTAACCTAACCTAGTGATTCTAAATGATTAACACAAGATTATATGTCACGTATCAAATGTCAATCAAAACGATAATTATAAAATTTTCAAGCGTCCAATAATATTATCATAATAACTCAATAACAGAACGGAATCTAACAATTACAATAAACTAGTTTAAAATTTCACAAATACATCGAAATAGGTAGAAAAATCCTAAACCCAAGCTTGTATCTCTAAGCTCATATATTCATGGTAAATGCAAAGGAATCGTTTTAATACTTCTTACTGACCAAAAAGAGAAGAAACGATGAGAGAAACCGTGTGGAAGTCGGTTGGTCGGAAGGACCTTTGACCTAATTTGGCAACAACTCTATTTATAAAAGTGGCAGAGCATTCTGATGCTGGATGCAGCTGTTGCGATGCTCTTATCCTACCATAATGCCTCAGTGTTGCGACACTGAGCGTTACATTCAAGCAATCTGTGTGCGCCTCTTATCCACCAATGTTTAGAGCATTGGATTGAGTTAATGCAATCTAATTGCCGAATAAAATAACACTTTATTTATTAAATAAATAATTCATATACAAAATTTACAAACAACAAGAACCACAAGATTCAGGGCACCAACCCTAACCAAAACACTAATGGATCTATAGATTAGAAACTCCACTGATACGAGATAGGGGTGTTCAAAAAACCCAGTAACCAACCAACCCGAACTACCCAACCCAAACCGTACAGACTGGGTTGGTTAGATTTTATTTTGGGTTGAGTTGGGTTGAAAAGTTTTCAAAAATAGATTTTTGAGTCGAGTCTCAGGTTACCAGTTTATTGGTCGAGTCAACATATATATATATATATATATATATAGAGAGAGAGAGAGAGAGAGAGAGATTTCATCAGACTTGTTTGTTCGTGCCTTAGCCCTCCGAAAGTCACACGCCTTCAGTCCTCCTCCGATTTTGGACCCTGCGCATCCTTACACGCTTCCTCCGACCTTTGTCCATCCTCCAACGTCATTCCGTCCTTAATCATTCTGTGTCGTTGCATCAATCTTCTGGCGTTGCTCTGCCAATCGTTTGGTGTCGCTTCATCCTCAATCGTCCGACGTCATTTCGTCCTTAGTCGTCCGACATAGCTTCTTCATCTGTCATTTGACCATCCGTTCGACTTCTATCCACTGTCGAAATCAGCCTCCTTTCAACTTCTGTCCTCTGTCAATCTAGTCTCACTCGCAGCCTCAATCTCACATAATCTGTCAGTCTCATTCTCACTCAATGTCTCTGCCCCCAAGTCTTATTAATATATTTTTTCCTTAAGATTGCAATTTCTATTGAAGATGTTGCTCGTGATTGGTTTTTATTTTATGTTATTCTTCTTCTTCTTTTACTTTTCCTATGAATGTGGTTTGAAATAAATCTCTTCAGAAAATAGTCTTAGAATTTATAAGTTATATCTTCTTCTTCCATTTCATATATGAATGTTTATATTGTCTGTTATTTACCTTCGTTGCCTGAATGTTTGGGGGTAAATTGAATTAATTTTTTTCAAACTCAAATTGTCTCAAGAATAGTTAGATTCTTCAAAGTTGTTACAACGGATACAAAATCAGACACAACAGAATCATCCTTTAATTTTTATTGTATAAATAGGTTGTTTATGTGTGGTTGATCTTGAGTAGTTAGTGTCTAATTTTTTTTATTTTTATTTTATAGGTGGGTGTAAGTTAGTTGTTGTTTACTAGTTTCATTTATTTTATAGATGGACGACAGTGGTAGCGGAACCGGTAATAATGAAATGTCGCCTCCTCCTCCTCCCCCTCCTAAGGTTAGCCAAACTCCTAAAAATATACCACCCCTACCTCCCAAGTCCATTCGAAAGAGACATAATAAGCCAACTTCTTCTCCGTGGGATCATTTCACAAAAATGGAAGTGAGTGCTAATGATGGAGCTCGGTGCAAATGTAACTATTGTGGTAAAGATTATGCATGTGACAGTAATACTTGTGGAACTAGCACTTTATGGAAGCACTTAAGAAATCAATGTAAAAAGTACCCAAATGAAGGGATTGAAATTCCCCGCAGCAGAAGAAATCGTGTCCCAATTTTAATTTTACAAAACAATAATTAGAGGACAGAAACATAGGATAAACAAAACTAATTAACCATGTTTTCTACTGTACAAGAAAAAGAAGAAGGGTTAGGATATCACATACCCTTAAAGACCAATTCTTCGTACTCTTCTCCAATTAGCATCATCTTCTCTGCTCCCACGAACACCGCAACAAAACACAACCACGAGGTCTTTCTCGTTATTCTCAGGGACGAGAATCGTGTAGAGGTGAGCTGAATCTCGACTTAGGGAGAAGTATGAGAGATTTTTCTGAAAAATTTATGCAGAAAAAAATAGGGAGAATGATAGGGAGGAAGGAGATGATGAACAGAGAACCCTTTTTCTCACTCTCTTCTTTCTTTACGTAAAATTGAGAAATTTGAGGATTTAGGGAGTTATAACCCCCTCCCCCTTTTCTTTTTTAAAATTCAAAATTCAAATTCAAATTTTGAATTTTAATAATGTATATATATAACTAACTTAATATATATAAATATTAAACTATATGTTATAACACATTATAACATATAACCTATAGTTTATATTATATCACATATAATATAACCTATAGATTTTATATAAATCACATTCATGTAATTTAATATTTGCATCACATTCAGATAACAAACTCTCTCATCAAACTATATATATTTAATATGAATCTAATTAATATTAATTTTAACATATATTTTCTATATGAATTATAATCACATAATAAATATTTGAATCGTATTCAAATATTAAATTTCTCTCATAAAACTATAATAAATTTAATATGAATCATATTCACATTAAATTTTAACATATAGATTTTATATGAATCATATTCATAAAACTAATATTTGAATCATATTCAAATATTTATTTCTCTCATAAAACTATATAAATTTAATATGAATCATATTCACACTAAATTTTAACATATAGTTTTTATATGAATCATATTCATATAATTAATATTTGAATCATATTCAAATATTTATTTCTCTCATAAAAGTATATCAACATACATTATATTATATAATGTATCAACATACATTATTTAATTGTATCTTATACAATTAATTCCCTTTAACTAATTTGAACAATACAAATCACATCAAAATTAATTTGATTCCTATCAGTCTTCATGGAGCTAACGAGGAGACCTTATGGACTTATAGATTGAAGCTCCAATAATATGAGATTGATTAATTAAACTCTTTTAATCAAATTAATCAACATTCATTAACTGTCAATCACTCCAGTAAAGACCAACAACTGAACTCTTCGCATTATAGATATATTTACGTGTCCATTAGATATAACCAATCAATAATATGTTGACCCTTCACAAATTGTTCGTAAGTACAGTAGGGTCAAATTACCGTTTTACCCCTGTAGTTACAACTAATTTCTTAAGTACCATTGATCTCTCTAATAAACAACTAGTCATGGTCCAACTATGACCAAACCCTCTTGGGCCAGGAGAAGGTGAGGTGCCTCATTGTTCAAGCCTTAGAATCAGCCCTTAAGGGAGCAATTTATCTTCTTACCCTAACTATAGGAAAGGAGTGAATTCCTTCTTATGTAATTGTATTCCCAATTCCCCAATCAGACGAATCCCCAAAATGGTAGGCTTATTGAGTTAGCGAATCTGGTCACTCTCACTCATACAAAACAAAGGATCACCTTCATAGGCAGGAGTTCATAACTCACTTAGAATTAAGGTCAAGTTACTTGTGGTCATCCTGGTGAAATGTAAGTCTCTTCTAGCAACAACATTATAAAGAGAGACTTAACATTTCGTGGTCTGGTCTTTATATAAACTCTTTTATATAAGATACCTCGACTCACATGTCTCCACAAGAATGATCAGGATCAGATTTTTTGTAGTACTTTACAACAATTGTAACAACTACAAAACGGGTCGTATAAATAGTGTTACCAAGATAAGGCATCCAGCCTTATCCATATACTACAGACCATTTAGGTTATCACTTAAACATGATCTACTTGTATGTCTCCACAGACATGTTTAAGTTACATCAGATAACCTTGGATCTTAAGTTAATGGAATATTGCACAAGTCATATACAATTAATCAACCATGGATTCAACGAATATAGAACTACGAGGCTTTAGGACATACACCCGAATGATAGAGAAAAAGAACAAGGACAAACCATCCCTTGAACCTTCAAATGATGGAAAAGGAGTCAATGCTAGTAATTTTATGACTACATTGTTCAACCAACAAGCATGTAGACTAGCATGTGTTAAGATGATGAGTTGTCATTCAATTTTGTTGAGACGGAAGGTTTTAGACACTTTTGTAGTATTTCGTGTCCTAAGTTTGATGTCCCATCGAAAGTGACCATTGCTAGAAATGTATATCGACTTTATCTTAAAGAAAACAAAAATTGAAATCATTTCTGGTTAAAAGCTCTCAAAGAGTTTGTCTTACTACCGACACCTGGACTCCGCTACAAAATATGAACTACATGGTTATCACAGCACATTTTATTGATTTTGAATGGGTTTTGCCTAAGAAGATTTTGAATTTTTGTCAAGTTGCTGTCATAAGGAAGAGACTATTGGGACAGTGATTGAGAGTTGTTTGTTGGAATGGAGGATTAACAAAAATTTTCCATCACTATTGATAATTCAAGTTCCAACGTTGTGGTTATTTATTATGTTAGGAGAAGACTCAAAAGTTGGAAATATGTTGTTTTTGATAGAGAACTATTACACATGAGGTATTGTGCCCACATTATAAATCTTATTGTAAATGATGGGCTGAAAGATATGCATGATTTTATTGCTAGAGTTCGGAATGCTGTGAAATATGTTCAATCATCACCTAAGAGAATCGAAAAATTTAAAGCTTGTGTGAAACAAGAAAAAATTCAGTGTAAGGCTCTTGTTTGTTTAGATGTGGCAACTAGGTGGAATTCTACTTATTTAATGCTTGGACATGCAATTAAATTTAAGAAAATTTTTAGAATTTTAGAGGAAGAGAAAGAAGACTCAGATTTTGTTGATTACTTCGAGGAAGATGACCGTGGAAATAAAAAATTGGGGCCCCCAACTGTATCTGATTAGTTGATTGTAAGTGTATTTATTAAGTTTTTGAAGGTTTTATGAAACTACTAAAAAGATGAGTGGATCTTCATATTTGACTTCTAATGTTGATTATAAGGAAATTAATAAAATTCAGTTTTCTTTAAACAAATGGAGCAACAATATCAACTATGTTCTAAGTATGATGGCTATGAATATGAAGACAAAATTTGATAAGTATTGGGGTTCACTTGAAAAGATGAATAAATTGATGTTTGTGGCTATGGTGATTGATCCTCGGTACAAGTTAAAGTACTTGAATTATTGTTTTTCCAATGTTTATGAGAGTGATGTTGTTAAGGATATGGTTGAGAGTGTGAAGGTATATTTTTATCGTCTATATGATTTTTATAAACCACATAACACTTCTACTCGAGGTAGTCATAGTAGAGTGATTCTCAAAAATCAAACACTGTCACTATAAATGAAGATAATCATGATGTGGATGATGTAATAGATGATCCGTGGATAACTTTTAAGAGATTGAGAGAAGAAGAAAGTTCGTTGGAAGTGGAGAATGATTTGAGTTCTTATTTTTCTGACAAGGATATAGAAGATAAATATTATTTTGATATTTTGTACTAGTGGAAAATACATGGCTATAAATATCCCATTTTATAAAAAAATTCTTCGAGATTTTTTTATAGTTCCGATGTCTACAGTGACTTCTGAATCTGCATTTAGTATAGGAAAGAGGATTCTTGATTCTTTTCGAAGTTCTTTAACTCCTAAAACAGTGGAAGTGATATGTACACAAAATTGGATTCGTGGCGGCTCACTATTACTAGATCTCTCTCCATAACTTGAAAAATGAGAGGTTTATGAAAATATTGAGTCAAGTAATTAATTGAATTTTTTATTACAGATTTCTAACGTGTATTGTGCTCAAATAATTAATATATTTAATTTTATATTATTTGTTTTGTAGAGAGTGGAAGCCCATCATTCTGTGTTGTTTTGAAATAATGAATTAGATTTGGACTATATTGATGGTTTTAATTGTAAGTTTACTACCATAACATAATATATTATTACTTATGTTATAAACAATCCTTTTGATTTAATGTATTTGTATTTTTTTTTAGGCATTAAGAAATGAACAACCAAAATGAAAAAGAAAATTCACTCATTCATTATGGTACTTCTTGGTGTTTTTTTTTTTTTTTTTTTTTTTTTTTTTTTATATGCTATAGTTATTATTAAACTTGTACTTTTATGTATAGGCTAATAGTTATTATTGAACTTGGACTTTTCTGTTTCTATTTTGAATATGGACTTTGAATATTTTGAATGTAGATTTTGAACATTTTGAATGTGGACCTTAAACTTGAATATTTGAATGATTTAAATTAGTTTCTTATAAAGTTTATATTGAATTTATGGTGGTTGTATTTTAAGATAAATGTTAAAACTTTTGCATAGAATGTATGTTGTTTGATCATGAAATTTTTAATTATTTACATGCAAAAAAATAATTCTTCATGAAATGAAAATGAAGGAAGGAAAAGAATTCCTAAAATTTAAAATAAAAAAAATAAATTAAAAAAAAAAACACAGTGACCCAACCCGACCCAACCCAGAAATTGGGTTGGGTTAGATTGGGTTGACCCTTCAAAAATGAACTTGAAGGGATCAAATCCTACAACGCAAGCGTCTCGTGTGAGGCCTTGCATCCCACGATTCGATTATTACAATAAACAAAATCGTTATACTAAATTGAATGAATAAACATGTAAATTAGCATGCTATTAAGGAAAGGATTAGAACGGTTCTTACCTTTGTAGATCCCTAAATGCCACGAACAATCCTCTCCAAGGTTCCAACGAATAGATCTCAAAACGCTCTTGATCACAACAAATCCTTGAGCGATCTCGAACACTACCATGAGAGTTACCTCGTTATTCTCTGGGATTCCAATAGAGGGATATGTGGTATCCAACTATTGAGAGAGGAGATGAGAATAAGGTTTTGGAAAGTAGAGAGGTTCAGAGAAAATTTCGCACAATAACATTAGGGAGTTGTGTATCATAAGAGTTTCTTTGCAATGAGAATTGTGTATTGTGCTTTCCTAAAGGGCCATAGGGGGTCTTTATATAGAGAAGGGTCAAGTCCTTTCCCAATATATATTTTTCTTTTCTATAATTAATTAAGTAACGTTTATTTAATAAATTAGTTCATTTAATTAAATAAGACTTATTTAATTAATTAGCTCAATTAAATAACTATTTATACATTAAACCTAATTTAATGTATATATTTAATTATCATAGACATCTCATGTATATATACAAAACCTCTCTATTAATTAATTCTTTGTAAATCTAGTTCACTTGAATTAACTAATTTGAATCTTATTCAAATATTACTTTCCAATTTAATTATAGATCATTTCCATAATTAATTATATATTAATCACATTAATATATAGTTTCCTCAAATTAATTTGAACAATTCACATTATCACTCTTAAGTATCCTCTAGTGAGCTAAGGAGAGGACATGGTGGATCTGTAGATCAGAAGCTCCAACGATATGAGATTAATTGGTTAAACTCATTAACCAAGTTAATTAATATTAATTAACTGTGGGTACACTCCACCAAAGATCCACAACTGCACTCTTCTCACTACAAATATATTTCTGCGTCCATGGATATAGACCAATACCAGCGAGTTAGTCCTTCACAAGTGTTCATAACTCCAACTGGATCAAATTATCGTTTTACCCTTTGATTACCTCTGACTCCTTAAATATCAGTGCTCCTCTAATGAACAATCTATTTATGGTCCAACCAATAAACAAAAACCCCTCTCAGGCCAATGAGAGGGTAAGGTTCTTTGTTCAAGTCTCAGAGACATCACTTGAAGGAACACTCATCTACTTACCCTTAAGGCGGGAATGAGTAAATTCCATCTTGTATTATTATGTTCCCAGCTCCTGACTCAGTCTTGTCCCTAAAATGGTAGACATATTGAGTCAGAAATCTAACTATCCTTACCCATACAAATCAAAGGCCAATCCCTAGTGAACAAGAGTTCATAATATACTCAAGATTAAGACTAAGTCGCCTAAGTCATCCTATTGAAATAGAAACCTAACTAGTCAATGGTGTTACATTTAGTGGTTACTATTTCACGATCCAGTCTTATGTAAACTCATTGCATAGGATATCCTCACTCACGTGTCACCTACACAAACGTGTTGGATCATTACGTTTGCATCAAATACAAAATGGATCACATCCATAGTGTTACCAGGATAAGGTACCCAGCTTTATCCCTATACTATAGACCCTTTAGGTCGTATCTTGAACATTGATCCCTGTATGTCTCCACATGCAATTCAAGACTCATAAGAATGCAATTCAAGACTCATAAGACAACCTTGGATGTTAGTTTATTGGATTTAGGATTATTAAGACAAAATAGACAGCAATACAAACAATAACATTTATTGATTTAACATTCATAACTCTTTATTGATGATAGCCAATTAATATAACATTGACTATATATGAGTTTTAGAGCATAAAACCCAACAGAACTGATAGAGTTCATTTAAAGCCAACCCGAATTTTTTGGTTGGTCCATAAAATACCTCCAACTCGACCCAATATGGCCCACGTACACCCTTGATACAAGATTAATTAATTAAACTCTTTAATTAAATTAATCAAACATTCATTAACTGTAGGTCACTCTACTAAAGACCCACAATTACAATCTTCGCACTGTTGATAATATTTTTATGTCCATGGAAACAACCAATTATAGTAAGTCGAACCTTCACGATCGCTCGTAATTCAAACTAGATCATATTGTCATTTTACCTCCTGTAATTGCATCTAACTCTTTAAGTACCACTGATCCTTCTAATCAACAAACAGTTTATAGTCCAACTACAAACTAATCCTTCTTGGGCCAGTGAGAATGTGAAGCCTCATTGTTCAAGACCCAGAATTAGCCCTTAAGGGAGCAATTTATCTACATACCCTAAAACCGAGAAAGAGTGAATTCCATCTTGTGTAGGTATGTTCCCTACTCCCTACTCGGAAAAATCTTCAAAATGGTAGGCTTATTAAATTGGCACATCTGGCCAATCTCACTCATGCAGATCAAAGGACGACTCTCATAGAAAGAAGTTCATAACTCACTCAAGATTAATGTCGAGTCACATATGGCCATCCTATGAAATGTTAATCTCTTCGATTGACGATGTTATAAAGAAAGATTAATCATTTCGCGATCTGGTATTATAAAAACTCTTTGTATAAGATACACTCACTTGCATGTCTCCACATGAATGATTAGAATCAAATCGTTTGTAACACTTTACAACTCTTGTAATAATTATAAAAGGGTTGTATCCATAGTGTCACAAAAATAAGGCACCCAACCTTATCCATATACTACAATCCATTTTGGTTATTACTTAAATATTATCCACCTGTATGTCAACCGTATACATGTTTAAGTTACATAAAATAACCCTGGATCTTATTTTATTAGATTAGTTAATGGAATCTTGTCGAATAAAATAACACCTTATTTTATTAAATAAGTAATTTTTATGCAGTTTACAAACTACGAGAACCATGAGATTTAGGACACCAACACCAACACTCGTCTCCTCAATGACGATTAGAGGTGAGCATCGGTCGGGCGGGGTCAATTTTTCAAGAAAACTAGTGCCGAAATTGACCTAATCGGTTTGAAAAAAAAATCAAAACAGTCGATTAGCAGATGGCAGACTTAAACCGAACGGTTGGTGGTCATTTGAGGCGATCAATTTCGGTTTAACCAACTAGATCTACAAAGCCAGGAAAAAAAAACTTACAAATCTAGAAGTTGGAAGAAAGAAAAATTGAAAAAACAATGAAAAAGAAAAACTTACAAAAAAATAAAATCTTGAGGAAGCCAGAAGGAACTACACTGTTAATTGCACGATGGTCGGCAAGAGGCTTCTGACGAGAGGGAGGTGACCGACGTTGTGTGCTAAGGAAGGAATGGTGATGGCGTGCTGAGGAATGAGGGGGGTAGCATGAAGCATGAGGAAGGTAGGGGGACTAAGCGTGCTGAGGATTCCGAAGGTTTTTCTTTCTTTCTTTCTTTTTTAACTTTACACTTCTTTAAATATTAGTATGTATTGACATATAATATTTATCTATATAATAATAGGTAATCAGTTGGGGGCAGTCGACTCGATTTATTTCTCGGTCGATAGTTGTTGGTTTTTACGAGTTTTTCTTTTTTAAAAAAAGGCTCCGACCGTTTTTAACCGGGCTCCCACCTTTGGTTCGACTGATTTCGATTACTTGGCTCGATTTTTTAATTTGCCCTGCTCACCCTTAATGAGGACTGGATTGTGAAAGACCATATTCTCATGAAGTCGATAAACACTATTTTATCTGCGAAAGTGCTCGCTTATACTTCAAAAGAAGAATATGAAGTTCTTGAAATATATTTCTCCTCTACCTATCGTGCTAATGTAATTAATCCAAAGTCTTAATTACAATCAATTTTCAAAAAACCAAGTGAGGCTGTTATCTAAAAGCAATCAAAAGATAGAAAAGGCAAAACAATAAAGTTAGTAGAGATCTTCTCATATATGAATTAAATGAGGAAGACATTACTCTTTGTTGTTGTGAATGAGGAAGATCTTCTCATATACGTATTGAATGGCTTGCCAAACCGAATACAATTAAGTCGGGTTTGTTTCCTGCACTTCTATTATGAATTTTTTGAATCTCAACCAACCTCAAAATACATACACTACGATTCAGTAGTAAACTTGGATAGATTTCTTTCTTTCAAGAGAAGATTTTAGTTTAAAAGTTGCTCTTAAAGTCTACTCAAAATTCTGACATTAAAACATAAACTATTATAAAAAGATAGAAAAGCCAAAACAAGAAAGTTAGTAGAGAAAAGTAGAGAAGAAAATGACCAGCAATTCTTCTCTCTAGTCAAACCCTTTTTTTAAAAAAACCAACATGAAAATGGGAAACCCAACACAGAACCAAATCCTAGAGAATTGAAAAGGCCTTTCTTCTAAAGTTCTGATTCTGCGTCTCCTAACACTTTTCTTCTATTATTTCTTTTTGCATTAACTTCAAAACCCCCCTTTTTCCATGAATTTCGTACGGATACCCTTCTTTTTGTTTCCCAATGTAGCTCTCTTCTTTGTATATTATTATTTTTGGTCCTTCTATTTTTTTTTTAATTGTTTTTTTTCCCGGAGACATCGGCTATTAATACATGACAGTCCCACATTTAATTTTTATTTTTTTAAAAAAAAAATCAGAGACCAAGAATGTCTAAAAAAAAAAATTGAAATTTTGGGAAGGATTTTCAAACATTAGGCTTAAAGTTTAAGATCATGTGGTTAAACCCATAAGACACGCACCAGAATCTTCTCTATGTTTTTCTTTTCTTTTTTATTCATTTTCTCTCCTTCCCTTTGTTTTTTTCTCGGGAAACAAACGCCTCCACCGCCACCCTTAAAAACCCACCTCCGTTTCACGGCGGCGGAATGAGATTACGAACCGAAACCTGCAGTCGCCACCGCGCCGGAGCCACCCCTGCGCTTCTTCTCTTCTTCTGGCTCCTCCTTCTCATTTTACCTCCGGCTAGCCTCTGTCTTCAGCTACCGCCGCCGCCGCCGCCGCCGTCGAGGAAATTAGCCCGCTTCTCCCCGGCATCGTTTCGCCATGCACCGTCTACAACTTCCTCAGCTGAGCTTCTCCACCGCCGACAGTCAGCCGCCGGCGCCGCCGCGTACGGAGACGACAAGCGATTAATTCATACGGGTCCGAATCCTCTTCACAACTAAGTTCATCAATTTTTTTTTTTTAGAAATTTCTGAATATTTTAGAAGATGGGTTGATTAAGATCTTTGTGTTGAACAACTTTTTTGTTTTTAATGGAAAGAATTAGAGCATAAAAAATTAGCGTTCTTAGAGATTAAATTTGAAGGCTAATTGTTTGATGCTCTTGTTTCTTTCTATCTACTACTACTGTACTGCTTTTTTTTCTTTTTTCTTTTTCTGTACGTTCTGTAACAAAATTTAATTGCCTTTGAATTTAATTTTCTGTGTATTAATTCTTCTTTTTCTTCTTCTTTATTCTCCTTAACCACTGCAAAAACACTGTAACAGAGAATTTATCCCAAAATAATAATAATAATAAATATGCTGCATTGATAGTAATCTATTTTTATTACTATTACTGAATACTATATAATAAATTAAAAAGTTGATGAACTCCTTTTTCCTTGTAATGAAATTTCTGTATAAAATTTCATATAATTTTGGGGTTTCAATGCTTAATCATTTTAATTAAGTTTATATTATTGATTTTTTGTTTTCTAAAAACATTAATAAAATAAACTAGAATTCTGTGATCTATTTTCTGAAGTTGATATGTGTAGCTAAGGATTGCAAATTTGTATGTTGTCATATTGTCATATGCAACCACTTGTTTAATAATGCAATGCAGAAATTTATATGAAATGATACTGAATTAAAATATTATAAAGACGAAATAAAATAAATAGAGATCAAATCCATACGACTTCAACCTGACCATGTAAGTTCCAGAGGTTTTTTTTCTCTAAATAATAATTAAAAAAATCTTAGAATTCTAATTTTCTTTAAATAATAATAAAAAAATCTTAAAATTCTAATTTTTTTATACCATAGTTTAAAATATTGATGTCAATCGAAATATCGAGATTTTATTAATTTTACGGAACTTCCTATAGAAATATCGATAAAAATTCGATTTTAATAGATATTCTTTTTAAAAAATTAAATATAAATTTAAATTAATAAATAAACAGTTTAGCGTGGACTATTATATTTTCTAGATTTTTCTACAATATAACAAAAATATCGATTCATCTTTATGTTGATGTCCAATCAAATTTGAAAATATTGATATTTTAATAGAAATTTAATATTATGATCCTATATTATCTTTGAAGATTGTCATTATATTAATGTTTGATATATGTAATTTTTGTTTGTTTTTAAACGATATTGAATATGTGAGAAAATTTTTTTTGGAGAAAAGTGTGCAATAGTGGCAATCATTTCGTATTCTAATTGGAGAGTCTGTTCAAAATTGTGAATACAATTTTTTCTCGACAATTAAAATATTTTTTAAAATTATAAATGTTTGTGTGGTAACATTTTAAAATGGATTACTTTTTCATATTTTAGAAAGGAAAAATTATGATTGAACTAATCAATTGATCAGTTTTGTCTTTTAGTGGTGTCAATTGTATAAAAAAATGATTCCGTTTAATAAAATTTAATGCGGTTAATTACGGTGCCACAACTAAATAATTATCATTCATTAACCAAATAATAACAATTATTATTATCATTCATCCATCCAACAAACAATTTTTAATTCTTTAGATAAGTTGCAAATATAGCAATAAATTTCAAAATATTTGTAAATATAGTATAATGAAAAAGAATTTAACTCTTTAATATTATTAGTACCTTTAAATTTATAATTATATTTTCTCTAATTCGTGGACATATATCTAACATACTGTTAGTAAAATACTAAATTTCTAAATCAATTTCTCTATTTTTTATGTTTGAATAGAGGAGTTAAACTGTATTTATAATTAATAGATGAAAATGGAGCGAGCAAATTTGGAGGAAAAAGTGGAAATTAAGGGGCAGAATAAAAAAAGAAAAGAAAGGGAGAATATACTAAAATTGATGGGGTGGGGGAGAAAAGAAAAAAAATCCGAAACATAGAGATTACTATTTATATTAAGAGGAGGAGAGAGGAGGGGGGTTCAGTTTTTGAGAGGAGTTTTTTAAAAACTGAGTTGTTGTTTTCTTGATTGTGTTACATCGAACGGTTTAAAACAGAAACCCCACTGACCAACACAATTAATGCACACGCTTTTTTTGTATCTGCCAAACCGCACCAGATCACCCTATGCAATCCTGGCCCTTCGTCGGAGAATTATCTCAAGATCGCTGCATGCCAGATTTCACGTCCCTTCATCTTCCACGTGTATGTACTCCATACGATCTGCATTACGCAACTCTATCATAAGCTCTCACCCGTCCTCGCACCTGATTTTTTTCCCTTTCTTTTTATACTCGAATCAAATTTAAGTTTTAGGAAATTAGGATGACGATATAAATTTCGGAAATTTTCAAAAATAGAAAAAATATCAACTAAATATATGTCAACTAAAAATATCAACAAGAATTAATTTGGTAATTGTTAAATAGACTATTTCAATTATTAAATAGACTATCAAAAATAGAAAAAAAATACATATTTAAAAAACAATATCTCATGTTATAAATTTCATTCATTTTTTAATATATATATATACATATATACATATATATATATTACAAAATAATAATAATAACAGTTTATAATGGTAAGTAGAGCTAGTTTTACAGTATACAATTATATTATCAAATACACATTTTAAACCATGGTTTGAATTGTCTATTTTCTTATTTTACTATCAACTATGAAAATATAAAATACAATTTTACATCTCTTATTTTTCCATTTTCAAATTTTAAATTTTCCACCGAATAGGATTTTTAGTTATTTATTAAAATCTTGAACACAACTTTATTTCTTTGTGGTTATTGATTTTTCAAAATTATACTTTCTTTTATCGTCAAATTTGAATTTTATTTCTATCTAGAGTTTCAAAAGCGAAATTTGATTCTTAAATAGATTATAATTTAAACTATTTAGTGCTTTTAAAATTTAATTAATATTGTCAAGGTGCAGATTCAAACCATCCATTAGTATAATAGTTAAAAAAGATGCCAAATGTCAATAAGTTGAGATGTGTACTCATTTAATTTTCACAACTTTATGTTTGGATTATAGATTTATGATTTTTTTTATATAAAAAAAAAATCAACATGCATATAAATGCATGTTTTATAAATTTTAATTTATAGAACTTACATATTTGTTACGTTAATATGATCGACACATTTTTTAATATTAAAATTTTTTTAAAATAATATGGTAAATTAGAGAATCAGACTTTAGATCTGAAAGTTAAACAGTACAAATTCATGTAAGTTGAGGTTAATAATATTGCAACATAATCACATTAAAAGATGAGGATTCAAAACCATGGTAACTTGAAAGGAAGGTGGTAATATTATGGTTAGCTAGTTTAGATTATATGATTAGCAAAATACAAAGTAGCATAAAGATGAACAAGCCTACAACACAAGAACAATAATAATGATCCACTGCAAAAGCTAAAGTTGTAATTTCATTTTGATTTATTCTTTCAACAAGTCCTCGTTGTTAAAAATTGTATTGATAAAAAATCATATATCACCATTTAATTATTTTAAATAATTATTATACAGCTTTATCATCCATTAATATATAGTTTAATTATAAGTTTGATCAACATTTTGAATTACAAATCACTAACAGTGTGTTATGGATAGACAATATGAAGAGAATTCAAACGACATAAAGTATGCACTATTTGACCAAGAGGTTAGAGATTCGAATCTCTTAGACAAAATTGTTGTACTTATTAAAAAAATAAGGAAACTCTTACAATGAATGTAAAGTTAAAATATACACTATTCATATAAATAACATTCATCAAAGTGAATTTGGTTCAATAGTATTGGTATGTATTTCATCTCAAGAGATCGGAGGTTCAACCTCCATATCATAATTGTTCTAAAAAAAAAAGAAAGAAAGACTTAACAATTATACAATTTAGGACGTTTAGAACATAACATTTAACTTGTCGGATTAATGATTAAAATTGGGTCTTAAATGATCTTTTATTGATTCTTATATATTTTGATATATTTTGTAAATAAAAAATTGTCTGATGATTTGGCAGGCATTAACTTTCTGTTGAGCATATGATGAAATTGGGGTGTAGGGTTCCTATTAGGCACGTAAAAATTCAAACTTTTACTTTAGAAAAGAAAATATTTTTGAATATATCTTAGACTTATTATGTTGAAAAAATTTAGGGCATAGAAACTTTTAAGTTATCAACATAAGTTCGTTATTAGTAATCGATGTACCTACAAAATAAGATATAATTATTATTTGTAATTTTTAGATTGAGATACGTAAATAAATGGTGTCTACAGATAGGATATACTCATACTACAGTACTTAATTATTTGAGACTCTAATTTAAAGATACATCAATATTTTTAAGAGACCTTATGTTTATAGCTTAAGATCTCTATTGAATCTCGTCATATGCTCAAAATTGAAAATTTAAGAAAACAATTAAACTCTTGGAAAACCGTTTACAAATGAAAAGAACGATGGTAAAAACTAATCCAAAAATTCTTTATAATAGGAAGTAATCCAAAATTGGTCATCCTCTATTCCACTTCCTATCTACTAAGAATACAAAAATTGTTTGGTTAAAAAATAGTTAATAAAGATATTAAAAATATACAACATATCAAATATACAATCGAAAGTTTAATGATCTATTAAACACTATAGTCATAAAAAATGTAAGACTTATTACACATTTTTCAAATTGAAATGCCTATAAAATACAAATACGAATGTTTGTGAACTAAATAATTTATAATATTTAAGCTAATAAAAATATTATCCCAAACACTAGGATAGGAAGCAATAATCATTTAAGAAAACAAAGAATTGATATTTGTGACTTGTTTAACATATCCAATTCAAAAGTGGTATCTGTACAAGAGTTAGTACAAATATATACAACAATACAAACAATGATTTAATACAAAAAATATAAGAAAAAAGAAAAAGGGTTAGTGAAAAGTATAATAGCAATTAGAGTGTGTGTTTGTGTGGTGGACAAAATAGGGTTCAAGGTCTCGAGAAGAGATCCACCATTAAAAAAATGGTATGGAAGCTTCATTGGAATGAATGAATGAATGAAAAATGAGTTATTATTTTAAAAATATGTAGTAGTAGTAGTAATAATAATAATAATAATAAAAAGATGTAACCCAATTAAGCACAAAGACTGAGGAGAAGGAAAGAAAGAAAGTGAAAGAAAAAGACATTAATTTTCCCTATGAAATGAATGTTTTGGTTGGCTTTTAAAACAGACCATTAATTAAAAAGAGGAAGGAAATTGATGAGACTACAACTACCCTCACTATCTCTCTCTCTTTCTTCCTTAATCCCTTCATAAATTAAACCCTTTGTTTTGTTTATTACTTCCACCCACCCTCTTTCCTCTCACCCCCTTTTCATTGTTCTTTTATATTATATGGCTTTTAAAGTTGAAACACAAACAAAACTAATAATAACACCCTTTTCATTCCCTTTTTAATCTTCAAACAATCTTGGTTATCGATTTTACCCTTATAAATATTCAAACCTTCAAAAAAGAATACATATTAAACTATGGGTTGAGAATTCTACGTTGGAAAAAATGAGATCTTAGGATAGGATAAGGACCGCTTTTGGTTTCATCCCAAAAGGTCTCATACCAATGAAAATAGTTATTCTTACTTATGTACTCATGATCCTCCCTTTATCTAATCAGTGTGAGGCTTTGGTTGCATTCCCAACATCTCACACTCTTTATAAGATATCTAAGTTACTCCTCTCATTGTCAATTGATTTTCAAATGGAATTTTATACCATTAAATACTATGTTCAAGTTTATTATATGTATTATAAATCTATAATTGAAATATATACTCTTTGAACTCAGTTTATTTCTCAAACATTACTCTTAAAACTACATAAAACAGCAAACGAAACTTCAAGTTTTTATTTATTTTATTTTTATTGACATTTGTAAGTATTGGGATTAGTTTGCACGTATCAAGGTTAATCTTATGAGATAACTCCCTTGGTCCTATAACATTTAGATGTAAGAAACTCATAAGATGTTAAGAGTATGTTTGAAATACATTTTCAAGTGTATAATTTAAAAAAATAAGTCATTTTGGAAGAAATTGGAGTGTTTGGCAACTACTCAAAATAGTTTTTAAGTGTATCTTAATCATTTTTTTTTATCAAAAGTATTTAGATAAAAAAGAGTTTTTGAAAAATGGTCTCTGTACTTTTTGCTTGCACTTTTGGTTTTGCTTCATTTTGGTTTTTATACTTTTAAAATGCTCATTTTGGTTCTTATACTTTCAATTTTAGTTCATTATGATCCCTATACTTTCAAAATGTTCATTTTGATCGTATATTTTTAACTTTAGGTTCATTTTGGTTCTTAAACTTTCAAAAAATGACTATTAGATCCCCTAAAAATGAAGATACTAAAATTGTCACTTTTTTTAAAGTTCAAGAATCAAAATAAAAATTTTGAAAGTACAGAGACTAAAATGAATTAAAATTAAATGCATAGGAACCAAAATGAATATTTTAAAATTATATGAACTAAAATAAACTAAAGTCAAAAGTGTAGAGTCCAAAGAAATATTTTAACCAAAAAGATATTATTTTATTAACATATTCAAATATATAGATATTGAAGTTTGAAATTCAATTTGTAAAAAACATAAACCTAACCCATCATGAAAAAACAAAAGTCAATTTGCTGTTTTTTTCCCATTGTTATAAGTGGTCTGCAGTTTCTATTTAGGTGATTCATATGGCTCTTGCCCTTGGGATCTATTTCTTTGAATTGTATGAGCTTTAGTGCTTAGTTATTTTCTGTCTTTAATTTTTTTTTTTAATTCTTCTAATTGTGTTTTTATTGTATCTTGAATTCAAATTGCGAGATCCGCTCTATAACAATTTGATCTTTAAAAAAAGTACAATTTCTTTCTTATGACATGTTCTTTAATAAAAAACCAACTTTTTTATGAACAAAATTAAGATTTTTGTATAGAACATGATTAGAATTTTTTGATAAATTAAAGATAAATTGAAAAACAAAAGATGAGGTCTACATATATTTAACCTATATATATATTATATGCTTTTGATTGAGAATTTCACAGGACGGATCTATGAAGGGGTATGCCCCTTACA
>NC_052360.1:27296659-27314664 GCF_009727055.1 Benincasa hispida
ATTCATTTACGTACTAAATATATATAGCGTGCCCTCCTTAAGCAAGAGACTAGACTTTGCTTCAGTAGTGTGGGTAAAGTTATAGTATCCTAGTGACCAGAGCTTGAATCCGTAGGATGCAATTTTTTTATTTTAACCAATTTTTGTTGCTATATATATACCTTTAAAAACTTCATCCCATTTTTGTTATTTTTCACATGTTTATATATAAATATTTTTTAAATTTTAGACTTATTTGATAATTATTTGGTTCTTTATTTTTTATTTTTAAAAATTAAGAAATATAAACATCATTTTCACATATAAATTTTTTACTTTATTATTTGTTAATTACTTTACCATTATTTTAAAATTACATTCAAGGTGGTACAAGTTTCGTTAAAATTATAACTAATAAATATCTAAACTTTTAATTTTAACTTTAATAAATCCCTTAAAAATGTATAAAAAATATGTAAACTTTCAATTTAGCATCCAATAATGTCACAAAATATAAAAAATATTTAAAAATTTAACCATTATAACATATGTATATGTATATATATATATATGTATGTGTATGTACATATCTATATGTATCTACAAGTATATATGTACACATGTATATATATAGTGTTAAAAACTTCATTCCATTTTTATTATTTTTTACATATGTGTTCATGTTTATGTATAAATATTTTTTTTAAGTGTAGGTTCATTTGATAATTATGTGGTTATTGATTTTTAGTTTTTGAAAATTAGGGCATATAAATACCATTTTCATGTAATTTTTTTTTTTTGCTTTATTATTTTACCATTATTTTAAAACTACATTCACGTTGGTACAAATCTAATCATTAATTTTTAAAATTACAACTAATAAATATCTATAAAATTTTAATTTTAACTTTAATATATTCCTTAAAAATGTATTAAAAAAATATGTAAACTTTAAATTTGGTATCTAAAAATTTCACAAAATATAAAAAAAATATTTAAAATTTAATGTTTGTATTAGATAAACAATTATTTTTGTTTCTAATTGAATCTCATAATTTCAATTTTGTAGTCAATGATTACTTTATTTTTTGTTTTAAAAAAATGACTGGTACTACATATTAGACACGTTAATCATGTCAGAGATCTATATATTTTTCAAAGTTCAAAAACTATATATGACACAAATTTGACATTAATGTGCTAAAATTTTAACTTCATATCAAGTTGTACCTCCTAACATGAAATTCTGGATCTTCTACTATTCGTATGTCAGTTTGTTATAATTATTTTGGTGATATTATATGATTTTAATATTATATAGATGCATCTAAAATTATATTTATATAAATTTATGCTCCGCTTGCATAAAATACCAGATCCGCCACTGAATTTTCATATCATATCATTGAGAGTATTTTTTTTTTTTTTTTAAAAAGTACCAGTACAATATAATGATCAAAGTGTAAAACTGTGAATTTTGAACCTCTAAAAAATAAAATATATATAACAATTACGTACGAAGCTCATATTCACCATTGATGAAAAAGTTTAATTGTGTTTTTAATAAGAAACTCTCTATGTTTTCCTACTGTTTCTTGGGTTTATAGAAAAGAGAAAATTCTATTTTTAAAAATATAGAGAGAGATGGCCAATGATCAAGAGAGAGAGGTTTTTTTTTTTTTTTTTCCAGAAAAAAAGAGAAAAGTTCTGATGATTGAATAATCACACTGTTATAATTTCATAAAAATGGAAATGAGGATAGAGATTAAAAAAAAATTCAAAAAACACAAAACAAGTTATTATTAATTAACTAATAACTAATAACTAATTAATTAATTGGAAAGAAGAAGAATGGAATCCATCACATCCAAATACGTCATTAATGAGTAATTAATGCATATACTTTTCATACAGCTTCCCTCCATCATCAAACACACCACACATATTTCATCCCTTTCAATCAATTTAATTAAATTTCTGTGATTTCTCAATTTAATTAAATTTCTAATCATCTACATTCAATTCAACTAACATTTTCTGGGTTGTTCGAAAATAATGTTTTAATATATCTTTTTTTTAAAAAAAAATTAATTTTAAAAACTTAGACCCATGTAATTTAACCTTTGAAATTTATAATTATATAATGATTTCGTCTCTCATTTTCAAATTTGTTATAGTTTATAATTTAAATTATAGTACATAATGACTCACTTCTTATCATTTAAATCATTTACGACTTGTTTGGATCGTAGATATTGTTTCATGAATATGAATATTAAATATCTAGAATTTAAATGTTTGAGATTATTAATGTTTATATTTAGATATGTATGATAATTATCGTTTAGAAGTTAAATATATATGTTTGATTTACTAATTTTGTACTTAGAAACTAAAATGAAATATTATTAAATTAAACATAGGAGAAAATTAAATTNTATATTATTATATTAATTAATTATTTTATCCTTAAAATTTGAATATTTTTATATCAAATTGAATCTAATTGTTTTATTTAATTACTAAAAGATAATTGAAGAAATATAAATTACCTAGAATATTAATAATTAATAATTAAATTTTATATTAAAGGTAAACCTAACATAAAATATTTATGGTAAATGTATTAGTTTATCAAGTCTAAATAATATGTTTTTATTTAATCAATAATTATAATTAATAAATTATATATTTATATTAATTAATTAATTAGTTAATTTATTAATTAGCTTTATTTTTTACTATGTATCTCCCACATATAAAAATCTCATCTACGGAGGGTGTTAGAAAACCAAACCCATATTGGGTTGTTTTTAAAGTTAGATGAATAGTAATAACTTAGTATTAAAAAGTGAAATCCTATCAAACCGATAAGGATATTAAATATTTGTTTGAAATCACATGGTAAAACCTATGATACAAACAAGCACTTAACTATTTAAATAACTATTGTGAAACCTCATTGATTAATATCAATCTTTATTATGTATTGGGTTTAGGATATTAAATATTCGTCTGAAATCACATGACAAAATCTATGAAACAAACAAGCTCTTAGCTATTTAAATAGCTATTATGAAACCTCATTGATTAATATCAATTTTTGTTATGTAACAGCTTGATTGCTATATCTTATTAACACATTTGGTCCTTTAGCGGTTTGTTTGTGATCTACATACAATAAAAATTTGGTAGAGACTAAATTATTACAAATGTTTAACTAAATTTGGTAGAGACTAAATCGTTACAAATGTTAAATTAAGTTAAAAGAGGATTATATTGTTACTCTCTAAATGTTAGAGTCTAAATCATTACAAATATAAATGTATAAAAATTAAATATTACCATAGAGAGAGACAATTAAAATTATCTTAATTTTATTAAATATATTTGGAAGTAGGAGATTCAAATTATAGACCTTGTGATTACTAATCTGCTCATATGTAATTGAGCTATGCTCGCTTTCGCTTATTATTACTATTTTTCATTTTTCATTTCATTTTCTTTTTTTACTTTCTAAGTCTGGTCAAATAAGCACGTAGTTTTATTTATTTCTCATTTTTCATGTTTGCAATATCCAATTAGACAATATATACAAAGGGGTCAATGATTCAAATTTTTCTTCGACTAAAAAGGGGAAAAAATCTCAAATATTTAAAATATCATAAAATATGTGTAAATTAGGCTCCATTTAGTAATTATTTTGTTTCTTAAAATTAAGCCTGTATCATCCATATTTCTTACCATGATTTGCATATTTCTTAAATATAATGGTTGAATTCTTTGGAAGGGTTGAATTCTTTATAATGGTTAAATTTTTAGCCAAATTCCAAAAATAAAGACAACTTTTTGAAAGTCACTTCTTTTAGTTCTCAAACTTTGGCTTGATTTTTTAAACTATTAGTGAAAAGTATATAACAAAGAAGAAATTTCAAGGTAGAAATAGTGTTCATAGACTTAATTTTTTTTATATATAAAAAAAAGAAAAATGGTTATCAAACGGGGCCTTAGATGTCCATGCTTAGTATCCAAATATAAGTGTCACTTCTCTATTACCCCATGTGTTGACCATGTATCATGCAACAACTCATGCTTAGTGTTCAAGTATGTCACATCCTACTTGCCAAAATCCCCATAAATAAGTGGTCATTTGTGGATTTTGTAGATACACACACATTGGTGAGAAAATCCACTTCAAATTTCCATTTTCCATATTTTCTTTTTGTATGATTTCTTATATTTTGATATTTTATTTTATTATTATATTATATTTTCTCCATATCTAGGTTCCTATTGTGCTCCTCAATTTTAAAACATGTTATCAGTATGAGTTCTTATCATTTTTCCCACTAAAAGTAAACCCTAACGATATGTCGTTTCCCCCTACATTCACTACAATTAATAAATTAAATATTTTTTTGCATGTTTTAAATTTTTAATATAAATACAATGTTTTATGATAGAGTTATATGACAAATCTTACAAAACTAGAATCACAACTCTTGACATTAATGGTAATAATTATTTGTCGTGGGTGCTTGATGCCGAAATACACCTGAATGCAATGAACCTTGAGGAAACAATTAAAGAAGATAATACGGCATCCAATAAAAATAAAAAAAAAGCAAAAGTCATGATCTTCCTTCGTCATCATTTCTATGAGGGATTGAAAATGGAATATCTAACCGTAAAAAAATTCTATATCTTGTGGATGAATTTGAAAGAAAGATATGATTACCAGAAGACAATTATTCTTCCTAAAACTCGTTATGAATTGATGCATTTGATGTTCCAAGATTTTAAATCAGTAAGTGATTACAACTCTACATTATTTAAAATTAGTCCAAAATTATTGTTATGCAGAGAAAAAATTATTGAAGCGGATATGTTAGAGAAGACATTTTCTACTTTTCATATCTCGAATATGCTCCTACAGTAACAATATCGAAAGAAAGGTTTTAAAAAATATTTTGAACTTGTCTCATGTCTTTTGTAGCTGAACAAAATAATGAGTTATTGATGAAGAACCACGAATCTTGACCAACTGGATCAACACCATTCCCTGAAGTGAATGTTGTAAATTTAATAATTGTAGTCGGGGTCAAGGTCGAGGTTGTGACCGTGGTGGAGGAAGAAATAATTATAATTTTCGTGGTGATCATTCTAATCTTCCAAGCTTGAAAAGAATCGCTTGAAATGATGATCACAAAGGAAAGACTCCACAAGATAAGATTTCAAAAGGTGATGAACAAAAGTGCTTCCGATGTGGTATGACTAGACATTGGTCACGTATTTGTCGTACATCAAAACATTTAGTTGATCTGTATCAAGCTTCCTTGAACGAAAAAGGGAAAAATGTAGAAGTAAATTTTGTATACCAGGATAATGATATATTTGACTCATCCCATATGACAAATTTGGATGTGGCAGACTTCTTTAAATCTTTTAAAAAGAAAATCAGTGCCATCGATGGAACAATGAGTGCTTCTTTTGATTTTAAGAATATCTAGGATTAATGTTTTTTTTTATTATTATTATCTTTCATGTTTTTTAGGTTAAACTTTTGTATTTAAAGCTTTGTTTATCTTATTATAATTATCTTGTTTAATGAACAATCATGGACTATTTTTCAATTTTGAGTGACTAAAAAATGAAGGATGGAGATCCATGTCTTGCAAACTATGTAACTACACATACAATACTTACAAGTAAAAAATATTTCTCAAAATTAACAATGATAAAAACAAAAATCAATACAATATCAGGTTCTGCAAACCTAATTGAAGGATTTGAAAAAAAAATTATTATTTTGCCTAGAGAAATAAAATTTACAATTAACAATGTATTGTTCTCTGGTCAATCAAAGAGAAATCTACTAAGTTTTAAAGATACACATTGCAATGTGATAAAAAAAATGAGATAAATATTTTTATATCATATCTACTGTCTCATATGAAAATCATACACTGAAAAAGTTGTCTGTCTTATCTTCTGGATTATATTATACTCATAAATGAGTAATTGAAACATATGCAACAATGAACCTGAAGTTCATGAATCAAGATTAGGTCATCCAGGGTCTATAGTGATAAAAAGAACTATTGAGAATTCACATGGACATTTATTGAAGAGCCAGAAAATTCTTCAATCTAATGAATTATCATGTGATGCTTGCTTTCAAGGCAAATTAATAATTAGAACATCACCAACTAAAGTGAGAACTGAATTACTTGCATTTTTATATTTCATGGTGATATATGTCGACCTATGAACCTACCAAGTGGACCATATAGATATTTTTATGGTATTAAATAGATGCATCCAGTAGATGGTCACAGTGTGCCTATTATCGAGTCAAAATTTTGCATTTGCAAGATTACTTGCTAAAATAATTAAGTTAAGAGCACAATTTTCTGATTACACAATTAATGTCATTCGTCTTGATAATGCTGGTGAAATTATATCCCAAGCTTTTGATAATTACTGTATGTCAATTAGAATAAGTGTTGAATATCTTGTATCTCATGTTCATACACAAAAATGATTTAGCATAATCATTCATAAAACGTTTGCAGTTAATTGCTAAATCATTGCTTATGAGAGATAAGCTTCCTACATCTATATGGGGTCATACTATTTTGCATGCTGCATCACTTGTACATATTAGGCTAGTAGCTTATCATAAATACTCACCATTACAATTAACTTATGGCCATGAGTCACATATTTCCTATCTGAGAATGGTTGGATGTGCAGTATATGTTCCAATTGCTCCACCACAACGTATTAAGATAGGTCCTCAAAAGAGGTTAGGAATATATGGTGGATATGATTCCCCATCAATTATTAAATATCTTGAAACCTTGACAAATGATGTATTTACTGCACGATTTATTGATTGTCATTTTAATGAGACAAATTTTCCAACATTAGAGGGAGGAATTAAGAAGTCGGAAAACAAAATTACATGAAATGCATCGTTATTTTCTCATTTAGATCCCGATACAGATCATTGTGAATTTAAAGTTCATAAAATAATTCATTTACAAAATATAACAAATTAGTTACTATATGCATTTATAGATGCAAAGAAAGTTATTAAGTCACATATACCAGTTGCAACTGTTCCATAAAAAGTTGATATCCCAACACAACAAGTTGTTACTAATGAATATTCATGAAGAAATTCTTGACATGACTAGTGAAGAAGGTGGAATACCTAAAGATAATAATGAAATTTCAATAAACTACATCATGATAGGGAAAAAAAGGAACTAATGTAGTTATTGACAGCATTTTTGCGTATAATGTTGCTCTTGATATTATATCTGAAAATGAGGATCTTGAATCATAAATTGTTGAAGAATGTTTACATAAGTGGAAAAAAGCAATCAAGGCAGAATTAAACTCATTTTCAAAGCTTCAGGTTTTTGGACTAATAGTTCAAACACTAGAAGGTGTCAAATCTGTGGGATACAAATGAGTATTTGTGAGAGAATGAAATAAAAATAATGAAGTCATAAGATATAAAACAAGATTAGTTGCACAAAATATTTTCCCAAAGACCTGATATTGATAATGAGGAGATGTATTTTCTAGTGGTAGATGCAATTATACTAAGATTTTTAATTAGTATGACCATGTATGAAAGTGTTAACATGCATCTTATGGATGTTGTCACAACATATTTATATAGATCTCTTGATAATGACATTTATATGAGAATCCCAGGAGGATTTAAGACACATGGAACATATAAATCAAGTTCTTGAGAATTGTATTCAATAAAATTATAGAGATCACTATATGGATTGAAACAATCAAGACGAACGTGGTACAACTACCTGAGTGGATATTTATTGAAAGAAGGATATCACAATAATTCAATATGTCCATGTGTTTCTATAAAGAAATCACAGTCAAGATTTATTATTATGATGACATAAATATAATTGGAACTCCTGAAAAGCTTTAAAAAACAATAGAATGTCTTAAGAAAGAATTTGAGATGAAAGATCTCGAAAAAACAAAAATTTTCCTTGGCTTGCAAATTAAGCATTTAGCATATGGGATATTTGTTCATCAGTCAACTTATACAGAAAAAGTTTTGAAAATGTTCTATATAGACAAAGTGTTGGGATTGGTGTCCTAAATCTCTTATATTTTCATAGTTTGTAAACTTTTGTAAACAAAGTTTTATTAATAAAATAGTTGTTATTGACTCAATCCAATAAACTAAGATCCTAGGTTATTTTTTGAAACTTAAACATGTATGTAGAGACATACAAGTGGATCATGTTTAAGTAATAAACTGAATGGTCTGTAGTAGATGGATAAGGCTGGGTACTTTATCCTAGTGACAATACGGATACAACCCACTTTGTAGTTATTATAATTGTTGTAAAGTGCTACAGATGATCTGATTTTGATCATTCATGTGGAGACATATAAGCAAGGGTATCCTATACAAAGAGTTTGTATAAGACTAGACCACAAAATGGATAGTCTCTCTTTATAACACCGTTGCTAGATAAGACTTACATTTCACCAGGATGAACATAGATGACTTGACCTTAATCCTGAGTGAGTTGTGAACTCCTGCCTACGAGGGTGGTTCTTTGATCTATATAGGTGAGAGTGGCCAGATTCGCTGACTCAATACACCTACCATTTTGAAGACGTCTGATTGAGGAGCTAGGAAGACAAGTTCATAGGTAAGTAGATGAATTACTTCCTTAAGGGCTTATTCTGCGTCTTGAACAATGTAGTGCCACACCTTTTCCTGGCACGAAAGCGATTTGGTTATAGTTGGAATATGTCTAATTGTTCATTAGAGGGATCAGTGATACTTAAGAAGTTAGATGTAATTATAGGGGTAAAACGATAATTTTTACCTAGTTGTACG
This sequence comes from Benincasa hispida, assembly GCF_009727055.1. Lineage (NCBI taxonomy): Eukaryota > Viridiplantae > Streptophyta > Magnoliopsida > Cucurbitales > Cucurbitaceae > Benincasa > Benincasa hispida. Next base: position 27,305,544 of record NC_052360.1, read on the forward strand.
TACGAGCAATTTGTGAAGGGTCAACGCATTATTGATTGGTTATATCCAATGGATACAGAAATATATCTATTGTGAGAAGAGTGCAACTGTTGGTCTTTCGTGGAATGACTAGCAGTTAATAAAGGTTGATTAATTTAATTAAAAAGTTTAATTAATTAATCTCGGCTAACAAGATCACTTTTACCCATACAAATCAAAAGATTGCCCTCATAGACAGGAGTTCACAACTCACTCAGGATTAAGGTCAAGCCACTTATGGTTATCTTAGTGAAATGTAAGTCTCTTCTAGCAATGGTATTACATAGAGAGACTATTTATTTCGTGGTCCAGTCTTATACAAACTCTTTATATAGAATACCTCTCTCGCAAGTCTCCACATGAACGATCAGGATCGGATCATTTATAGCACTTTACAACAATTATAACATTTACAAAACAGGTTGTATTCGTAATCTCACCAAGATAAGGTACCTAGTCTTATCCATCTACTACAGACCATTTAGGTTATTACTTAAACATGATCCATTTGTATGTATTTACATACATGTTTAAGTTTCATAAAATAACCTTGGATCTTAGTTTATTGAATTGAATTAATGCAGTTTAAAAATTAATAAAATACCTATTATTTTATTTGATATATAATTTTTTTTTACACACTACAAGATACACTTGGTTTAGGACATTAACTCCAACAATCTCCCACTTATCCTAAAATAAGCGGGATATACCATATCAAATACAATACAATGAATATGTGGAGTATAAAGTATCAAATACCAAAAATGGGATGTATAGTATCAAATGCAATACAATAAACTAGGACATACAATATAACCAACAACATCTCCCACTTGCCCTAGATTAAGTGATTCATATCTCGTAGACACATGCTCTCCAAGTGACCCTAAAAAACTTTAGCCGTGAGAGCCTTTGTAAATGGATCAGCAACGTTATGCTTTGAGGCAATCTATGTGACAATCACATTTCCTCATTACACAATCTCCCTAATGAGATGATACTTACACTTTATATGTTTTCTACGTTTATGATTACGAGGCTCCTTGGAGTTTGCCACTGCAACACTATTATCACTGTTGGGATTTATGCCCTAAATCTCGTAAGAATCTGTAGTTTGTAAACATCTGTATGAATAAACATTTGTGATTTATAATATGAGATATTTTATTCACTTCAGTCTATAAAATATGAGATATTTTAGTTGCATTAACCACAAACCAATAAATTAAGATCTCTGGTTATCGTTGTAACTTAAGCATGTATGTGAAGACATACAAGTAGATCGCGCTTTAAGTGATAACCTAAATGGTCTGTAGTATATGGATAAAGGAGGAAAACTTTATCCTGATGACACTACGAGTGTGGCCCGCTTTTTAGGTGTTACAAGTATTGTAAAGTGCTACAAATGGTCTGATCATGATTATTCATGTATTAGACATGAGAGCAGGGATGCTCTATACAAAAGAATTTCTATAAGACCAGACCACAAAATGTTTAGTCTAGTTATATAACACTGTTCATGACAGAGACTTTCATTTCACTAGGATGACCATAGGTAACATGACCTTAGTCATGAGTGAGTTGGGAACTCTTGCCTATGAGGATGGTCTTTTGATTTTTCTGAGTGCGAGTGGCCAGATCACCAATTCAAACCTACCACTTTGAGGATTCGTCTGATTGGGGAGCTGGAAACTTAACAACACAAACGAATTTCATTATTACCTAATGCGAAGAGTACTAGTTATCGATAATTCGCTCCTTAAGTTGTTGGATGGGTTCAGGGGGCTTTTGACATTATTAGCTGTCCGCACACTTCTCTTAGCAAGAAGAGTTTACTCATAGTGGTGAAGGAAATCGGATTTGAGATTTCCATGAGCAGCGGAAAAGTTATTCCAAATCACAATCATGAATGAACAATAATTTACAGTCGACTTCAAAAGCTATGCGATCGTTTTGCTCATTGTTTAGCTCGGTCTGTCGCCTATAGACACTACACGATCGTTTACTTTGGGCAAGCGATCGTCTAGCAAAACTATTGCGATGTTTGGTAATATTTTACGATTGTTTAGCTCACCACTGCACGATTGTTTAGCTCGCCCTAACTGTCATTTAGTAAATTCGTATTTATTTTGCGACTACACATGAGATCCTTTATGTCGAGAGAAATCTCAAAACTTTTTACCAATTTGTAAAACTTTTCAACAGTTTGTAAATATTTTTTTTTAATAGGAAAACCATTTTCCTTTTAAACATCACGGTTACCATGAATCCAATAACCACACCAATTCAGTTGGTTATTTAAAGAAAAAATAAATTAATTATCAATGAATGATAATTTAGTATATACATAATATAATGATAACAACTTATCATCTTATTTATAATCTTTATAGTTTTTAATATTTCATCTCATGAAACATATAAACCATAGTTCTTTTTCTGTTCCATGGCACTTAATGTAAATCTCATTTACATCAATCCTCCACTAGATGTATCTTATACATCATACCGATTATATCATATATAATCAAAATACCTCTTGTCAATTTGAACATTTCAAATCAATACCAAGAACTGATCCTCAACTGAATCCATTGGGCTACCAAAGGGACCTTATGGACCTATAGCTCAAAGCTCCAACGGTACATGAATAACTGACTAAACTCTTTAGTCACAGGTTCCACCATTTGTTAACTACCAAGCACTCCACTAAAGATCGACAGCTGAACTCTCCTTACCACAGATATATTATGTGTCCATCTTAACTAATTAGCAGTGCGATAACCCTTCACAAATCGGTCGTAAGTACAACTGGGCCAATAACCGTTATGCCCCTATAATTACTTCTATCTCCTTAAGTACCACTGATCCCTCTAATAAACATAAGTCATAGTCCTACTATGACTGAGTCTTCTCTTCCAAAGAGAAGTTGTAGCCACTATGTTCAAGCCCCAGAATCAGCCCTTAAGGGAGCAATCTCTCTACTTATCCCTGCTTCGGGAAAGGAGTGAATTCTATCTTGTGGATTGAGAGCTCCTAGTCCCCGAAAAGGTAGGCATGTTGAGTTCACAATTTGGCCACTCTCACCTATACTAATCAAAGGACCGCCCTCAAATGTAGGAGTTCCCAAAACACTCAGGATTGAGGTCGTGTCACCTATGGTCATTTAGGTGAGATGCAAGTCTCTAGTATCAACAGCGTTATATACAGAGTCTAGTCATCTTATGGTCCAGGTCTTATACAAACTCTTTGTATAGGACACCCCCGCTCGCACGTTTTCACATGAATGGTTAGGATCTACCATCTGCAGTAGTTTATAACACTTGCAAACCTCTAAAAAGTGGATCATATCCGTAGTGTCACAAGGATCAGGTATCCCACATTAATCCTTATACTACAGACTTATTTAGATTATCACTTAAGGCATGATTCACTTGTATATCACATATACATGTTTAAGTTCACATAAGATAACCAAGGAGCTTTGTTTATTGGATATGAGTAAATGCCAGAATTAAATAACATTTATTTTATTCATTAAACAATGTATAACTTTACAAAACAACGAGACTCTGAGAGAATTAGGACACCAATCCCAACAAGTGGGACTATGATGTATTGTTCATTAGAGGAATCAGTGGTGCTTAAGGAGTTATAAGTAACTATAGGGGCAAAACAGTAAATTGGTCCAGCTGTACTTATGAGCGATTTGTGAAAGGTCATCGTTTTGTTGATTGGTTATATCTGATGGTCATAGAAATATATCTGTAGTGCGAAAGGTGTAGCTGTCGGTCTTTAGTAGAGTGTCCAACAGTTAACGGATGGTGGATACCGTGATTAAAGAGTTTAATCAGTTATTCACGTACCGTTGGAGCTTAAAGCTACAGGTTCATAGATCCCCTTGGTAGCTCAATGGATTCAAGTTATGAATAAGTTTATGGGTTAGTTTGAAGTGTTCAAATTAACAAGAGGGAATTTGATTGTATATGATATAATTAAATCGATTCAATTATAAGTGATATAATTGATTTGATGTATTAGATACATTAATTGGAGGAACTAATATAAATATGATTTATATTAAATGCCATAAAGGAGAAAAAGAACTATGGTTTATATATATATGATGTGATATTAAAACTATAGGTTATAAATAGAATATGATAAATTAGTTATTAAATTTATATATAATTAAATCAATTATAAGATAATTGATTTTCGATTTTTTCTCCTAATAACCGACTTAGTGGGAAGTTATAATTAGTTTTTGGTAACTGATGGATAAAATGAAAATCATTTTCATTTTTTAATAATTGAACGGGCAAATAGCAAAAGTTATACAATAGCTTTTGAGAGAGTAAATGATCAAGGAATGAGTAATATATATGATAGCTACTCACTACTAACGATCGAGTACCCAAGTCTAAACGATAGACTTCTCCCTTCTCCCACATACTCGATCGTTTACTCGATCGTCCAGTACCTCCTTCCTTCTACCAAATCCATACAGAACCCACACATCTTACATTCTCACACCAAGAATACTAAGGTAGCATCATGGTAATGTCAAGTTGTTGTTCAAGGGTTGAGGATCAAGTGTTACTCGATTGTGTTCGAGGAGTTTCCAGAGCGTGTTGTGTTCGTGCTTTTGGGTGCCTTGTTGATGTTGATCGAGGGGATACGTGAAGAATAGTTCTTTAAGTGTATGTTTACTTGTTCTCTTGTATTTTCCTATTGAAGCATGCTTTAATTTAGATTTGTTGCATAACTGTTCTATTAGAATGTAAATGTTCATGTTCTTTCATAATGGGGTTTGGAACGATCTGCTTTCGCTCAATGGTTCTCTATTTGAAGAGTTCTTTCAATCACAATAAAGGGTGACGGGCAAAGTCATGTTTGGAACAACTTCCAAATCTGTCAGAAAATTCCTAAGTCACACAGCTTCCTTAGAAGCTTCACAAGTAACTACATATTCTGTCTCCATTGTGGAATCTACAATACATCTTTGCTTGATGCTCCATCGTATTATAGCTCCTCCATTCAGAGTGAACACTGATCCCTATGTGGATTTCCTGGAATTCTTATCAGTCTGAAAATCAGAGCCAGTGTATCCTGTAAGGATCAAATCCTTAGCACCATACATAAGTATATAGTTTCTCATTCTCCTAATATACTTAGGAATGGCTTTGACCGCTATCTAGTGATCAAATCCTGAATTGAACTAATATCAACTGGCCACTCCCACTGTATGGCAGATATCAGGCCTAGTACAAAGCATGACATACATAAGGCTACCTACCGCATATGCATAAGAAATCCATCTCATCTCTTCAACCTCTTGAGGTGTCTTAGGACACTGTTTCTTAAATAAAACAATTCCATGCCTAAAAGGTAGTAAACCTTTCTTTGAATTCTGCATCGAATACTTGACAAGTATCTTGTTAACATACGATGCTTGAGACAAGGCTAGCGTTTTGTTCTTATGATCCCTTATAATTTGGATCCCTAGAACATATTGAGCTTCACCCAAATCTTTCTTTTGGAACTGAACAGTTAACCAACGCTTAATTTTGGTCAGAAAACATACATCATTCTCAATGAGTAGGATATCATCCACATACAATACTAAGAAAGCTACTGAACCGTTAATGATATTCTTGTAAACACAAGGTTCATCAACATTTTGATTAAAGCTATAGGTTTTGACCACTGCATCAAACCTCATGTTTCAAGATCTAAATGGATTGAGATGGATTAAAGCCATTACGTAGCGAACAAGTGGGTTCACGACCTTCCCTCTATGTCGAGGTAATCTCAATGCTTGAGATGGATTAGTTTGACTAGACGAATCGACATCAACAACTCTTGTTGATGTACTACCCTTTTTAACAACTCTTGTTGAAATTTCAATAGTATTTTCAAAAATTTTTCTTAAAACTATTTTTCTTCATGGTTTTTGGTCCCTCATGTGGTCTTCCTCCAAGAGTATAGTGGTTGTCAATACAAAAACTTTATTTTCATTTTGATCAAAGAAGTATCCACCTCTCGTTTCCTTGGAATGGCCTAGAAATAGGCATACTTTTAAACGAGGTTCCAACTTTTTGGGTTTTTCCATAAGCACCTGGGCTGGACATCCCTAAATTCTGAAGTGGCGTAAACTACCTTTACGACCTCTCTACAACTTCAAAGGTGTTTCAAAAACACTCTTTGATGGAACATTGTTCAAAATGTAAATAACAATCTCCACTACAAATCCCCAGAACGAGTCAAGAAGTTGAGTATAACTTATCATAGACCGAACCATGTCGAACAAGGTTCTATTTCTCCTTTCCGATATACCATTCTGTTGATGTGTACTAGAGGCTGAGAGTTGAGACATTATTTCATGTTCTATCATATAATTCTGAAATCTTAAGTCCATATACTCTCCACCGTGATCAGATCGTAGTGTTGTTATCTTTTTACCTAACAAGTTTTCAACCTCAGTTATATATTCCTTGAACTTTTCAAGTGCTTTTGACTTGTGTTGCATTAGGTATAGATACCTGTATCTTGAATAATCATCTATAAAAGAAATGAAATATTCATACCCTTAAATGAAATATTCATACCCTTCTCTTACTTTTACATTCATTGGACTATATAGGTCTAAATGTATAAGTTCTAAGGTTTTTTTGACTCTATAACTTTTTCTAGTAAAATGTCATTTTGTCATCTTGCCTTCAAGGCATGACTCACATACAGGTAAAAAATTTTCTTATAAACTATTTAGAAGTCCATTTTTCACCAATCTTTCAATCTATTGTCACACTCCGCCCCAGACCACCCCTTAGCCTAGAGAAGGGCGTGACTGCAGCAGTTATCAACCCTGTGGCTGACACTTACTGCCTAATAACTCTTGCGGAATAACTCTAATACCAAAATATAACTTCAGTACACGGATGCCTTTAGGCCCACAATATTAATTTAAAAACATAACATATTTAGAGTCATTACACATTAGATTTACAAGTCCCAAAATCCACTAACCCTAGTCCCTATATGAACACAAGTAACATGTGTACAACATTAACAGTAACCCCCTAACAGACGGGTTACAAATCTTTTGATCCTTTAGTGGCAGAACAGATGCAGAGCTATCTTTAGAGGATTTGACCGCTACCTAAGAGGGGGGGGGGGAGGGGAGAAAACATTTGAAAACGGGGTGAACTTGCACCCAGTGAGTGACTTAATAAAGGTAATTGATTCTCATGCAAAATCTCAATAAAGAGTTTAACTGAAATATAAGCTTCTAGAGTACTTGTACTACAGTATAAACATTTTCCAAGCATAAAACATATAAAGCTGTTTTAATCATAAAATAGTAAAACTGTTTCTCAGTTGAGAATAACCCTTACTGTGGATAAAACAATCCCAACACCAACTGCTAGTCAAGAGAGAACCCTTTTGCTCAATCTCTGACTCTAACTACCTACGTGCACGTGGCCATACTAAGTACCATCATACCTTAGGTACTTCTGTTCAGATACCTTCTCAAACGTCCTTCAGTATCTGGTTGGTTTGGTACCTTCTCAACCGTTCTTCAGTACCAATATATACCTTCTCAAATGTCCTTCAGTATCTAGGTTGGCAGATACCTTCTCAAAATGTCCTTTGGTATCGCGTTTTAAGTAAAACTAGTCATAAATGACTTTCTCTCTTTAAAGCATGTAAAGTATAACACATATAAAAATATGGCTTTAAAGGTACTAATGCATGCTAAGTATATGTAACACATATAAATCGCTTTTCAACAATTTCTCACACATGCATGCGTTTAAAACATAATTCATGGTTTGCTTGGAAATCACTTGTAAAACTAGCTGGCATGAGAATAATCTTCTTTAAAACATCCTTTCTATAACACGTTGTAATCAAACATTTTAAACAAATGTTTTAGTTAAAACGTTTTAGCCATTCACCTTGATTGGTTAGGAGCTTTTCACTCTAGTAGCTCACTTTTCTACCTCGGGCTCTTTTTTCACCCTTAGAATCCAAATTCAATTTACAGCTTAGATTACTCATAGTTCTAAAACTTATTTTTAGATACTTCCTTCTAAAAACATGTTCTAAAATGTATCAGGAAGCTTACTCTAAAATTTGAGCTCAGAACTTCTCGTGTTTGGCCGGAATCATAGAGTCTTCAAGACTGGCTCTAACTGATCCGACAGCTTGACCCTTCTATCTTCTTTTCAATTTCCAGTCCGATCCCTTCAAGCTTTTCTTCTGGCAGCCCTACACTGAAAAACTAGACTTTCAAAGCTTGTAGGTGGCTTTAGAATCACTCCAAATGCAGAGTAAATTTAGAGAAATCCTCGTCCCAAGTTGATGCGTCCTCCTAAGACCTCACTGTCGAATGCATCCTCTATGTCTAATGCATGGATTTGGCTCCAACGCAAGGTTTGCTCAACATTTCCACTCTTTTTACGGTATTTCTGAATTGTGAAATAAAAATGAAGTCTCTTGGCTCTATTTATAGGCATCCAAACCTTCTTCAGATTTGACACAACCTACTTGGCTGCATGGCCAAGTGTCTCATTCTCACCCCATCAACGCAATGTTGTGATCATCACAAGCTAAGTGTCTTCTTCCCACCTTGCCAACACATGGGCCTCCAATCTGATGCCACCACCTCAAATTCTTAAGGCTTAAGGCTTTCCTTTCAAGAAGACACATGGTTTTGATGATGTTATCCTGATGATCTCATCCTTGTATGCGTCCAACTCTTGGTTGTTCAACGACTAGTCCATAAGCAACGCATAGCCTCTTCTCAACGCATAGCAAGCTAATTCACTATCATGACAATTCAACTTAGCCATCGCAAGGAGCTAACTATCACTAACGCATAGGGTGACCATCCATCCTCGACGCATGGATCACTTGCACGACTTGCTTAGCATGGGAGCATGGTGCTAGCCACCAACGCATAGGCGCGCTGCATGGGCTAGTCGCTCGACGCATGGACGTGTTTGATCGCATGGGCTGCGTGCGGCGCCTTGACGCTTGGCCGAGTGCTTAGGCAGATGGGCATGCTACTTCGACGCATGGGCATGTGGTGTGT
>NC_052360.1:27314689-27362770 GCF_009727055.1 Benincasa hispida
GTTGGCCATCGCTCGCTCGCTCGCATGGCTGCGCGCTTGGCTGCATGGCAGGGCACCTTGACGCACGACATGGCTACTCAGCAGGGTGCTCACCCGCATGGGCGTGGTCCGTCGACAGTACGTTCAACGCATGGGTGGCCATTGACGCAGCGTCCGGCCGGCTGCTCGACGCATGGCCTGGGCGCTGGCCAAGGGCTGCTCGACGTAAAGCTGTTTTTCCATGCATGCCTCGTCCACCTGTGTGCCTTCCAATGCATCATCTAATTTTTCCTTCTTCAGCCACATGCCTTCACCAACAACTCTTCCAACGCATCAACACCACTCTAACACACAAAATTCTATACTTGGCAAGTAGAGAAATAATTTTCCTCTTTTCTCTCAATTTCTACCATTCCACACTAGTTTCCACATCACACCCTACTCATCACACTAATCTCAATAAGGAACATATTCAGTAGAGAAATTAGGGTTCGGGTTCCACACCTATTGAGAATTAATGTGACCTAACCTTAGATGTCAAAGGGGAGTATTTTCTTTTAGGAGAAATCCTTGGTCTCTTAGCAGTTGTTGCCATTTCTGAACATTTCAGTATTTAGGATAGCCTTTTTAACTAACAACCTTAGTACATATAATTTACTTCATTTCTCCATTCCATTTTTTAAAATAAACACTTTATTCCAAAGAAGGAGAGAGAATAATTTTGCTCAATCAAATAAGAAATAGAGATTAAATTCCTTTTCATATTAGGAATTACATATACGTCATCTAATAACATATATTTTTTCTTGCAAAAGTAACTTAAGCCTGCCTATGACAACAGTTGAAACGACCTCACTAGTACCAACTCAAAAAGTCATCTCTCTAACTTCCAATTCTCTCTAGGAATTAAATCTCTGATAGAAAGAACATATATGGTTGCACTTGAATCAATTATCCAGTTAGAAATCATTATTCTCTATTAAGCAATACTCAAAGACAAATAAAATTAGATTTACTGTCATGGTCTCTTCCTATCCTAGATCACAGTGGGATTAGCTTGGACACCCTTATTATAAATTATAAGTTTTTCATCCAAGGTCAAACCTCTTTGATAAACTTTGCTACGGTTAGCAACTTTTGCCTCCTCTATTTGTCCCTTGACATTCAATATGGACCAGAGTTCAAATAGGTCCTGACATTATTGATTTTGTTTATATCAACCTGATCATACTTGAATTGTGAGGACACTCGCTCAAACAACTCTTGATTGATTTGCATGATCTGAAGTGTAGTAACCCATGCTCTCAGATCTTTTGGCCAAGGCATCAGGTATGCTCACCAAAATGTGAACTTGTGCCTCAAGATTGGCTTCGTCCACCTTTTTTATGATCACGAACATTTCGCGTCGTATCAAGAGTTGGAATTAGAGGGCATTTCCTCTATCAAGACGAAGTTAAGGTCGTTAACCACGAACATAGTTTTAATCGATTCTTTCCAAGTTGTGTAATTGAATTCGGTAAAATATTTAGTACTAAGAAGGTTCATTGAAGCGCTAGTCATTTTGTTGATACAAAACAAATTACTTATTTTTAGACACTTATGCAAAAGTTCATTTTAATCCAATCGATTTAGCAAAAACTAATAATAAACCCAACATTATTCCATTTTGCAATGATGTTTCAGTGATTTAGAACAAAAGCCACCGAAGGATGGTCAATCACTCCTTCCATTAAGTATTTTACAAAATTGGTTTATTAACTTAGTAAAAACCGGTTAATTAATTTCAACTAAGTCTTTGTTAATGTGTTCAATATAATGCTATATTGAATATTTCAACAATATGTGACTTCAATTTGTTAAACTTTTTAACGAAGTCAATCATTTATTGTATGTTTATAAAGTATTTGCCTAATTCACCTTCCAAGCAATTATTTTATAAATTTAATCTCTTATTGAAATTCATTTAATCCTATTAAAATGAATTAAAAGACTAACCTATTTTCTAAACTCATTAGAAACTTGTTTAACATAAGTTTAAGTGAATTAATTTTAAACTACTTAAAATTAAATTAGACATGTTTACATGCATCTCTTTATTATAGATTTCAATTCTAATTTCATTATACTTATAACCATTATAAAATAATGAAAAATAAAATCTATAATTGCGTTAAAAAACATTAATTAACTATAACATTTAATTTATCTAAGTAATGTCATGCTCAATGCAAAATTTATTTTAACTGAAAAATATAACACTTATATCTAACAATTATTAAGCACACATATCCAATACGTCATCATACATTATAATAATTATAAACCTAAGTATAGCATGAACATGCTGAAGGAACCTTGTTAGGGTTCTTGAGTGGAAGTGGATCGTCTAAATATCCAAAATTGTACATAACAGAAATTTTATAGAGAACAGAATGAAAATTATGCACTCCACAAATTAATACAACATGCATTTAACAATAAGAGAAAAATAAATAGGGTTTAGAACCCATACCTTTGAAGAACGAATCTTCAATTGAATTCCCTCCCAACTTCAATTGGGCACTACCATGAAGGTAACTAGTTACAAACGCCCTCCAAAAATTTAATTTAAAAAATATAAATAAAATTAAATTATTTATTTACTAAATATTATAATATATATATATATATATATATATATATTCATATGATAACTACCTTATCATATAATATATATATATTAAACTACATGTTTATATCAAATATAACATATAACCTATAGTTTTAATATTGTATCATATACAACATAACCTATAGTTTCCTTTCTCTCTCTAATGGCTTTTGATTTTAAATCATATTTATATTAAATATAACTATATGAATTCAATTCATATAATTATATTTTGAATCATATTCAATATCAAATACATTATAGTAATTATATTCTTATATAATTAGAATTAATTATATCACATATAATTAACTAATTCCCTCAATTAATTTGAACAATTTAGATTAATCCAAAATTGATTATCATTAAAATCACGTTGAGCTACCGAAGAGACCTCATGGATCTGTAGCTTGAAGCTCAATGATATGTGAATAGTTAATTAATCTCTTGAATTAAATTATTCACCATCTGTAACTGTCGAGCACTCCAATAAAGACCAACAGCTGCACTCTTCGCACGACATATATATTTCTGTGTCCATTTGATATAAACCAATAAATGATAAACGAACCTTCACAAACTGCTCGTAAGTAACAGCTAGGCCAAAATTATCTTTTTTGCCCCTGTAGTTACATCTAACTTCTTAAGTACCATTGATCCCCCTAATGACACCAAAATCATAGTCCAACTATGATTAAACCCTTATCGGGCCAGGAAAGGATGTGGTGCCACATTTGTTCAAGCCTCGGAATTAGTCCTTAAGAGAGCAATTTATCTACTTATCCTGACATCGAGGAAATGAGTGAATTCCTTCTTATGTGGCTGTGTTCCCAGCTCCACAATCAGACGAATCCCAAAATGGTAGGCTTGTTGAGTCGGCAATTTTGGCCACTCTCACCCATACAAATCAAAAGAGTGCCTTCATAGGCAGGAGTTCACAACTCACTCAAGATTCAGGCCATGTTATTTATGGTCATCCTGGTGAAATGTAAGTCTCTATTATGAACTACGTTATATAATGAGATCAAACATGTCGTGATTCGGTCTTATACAACTCCTTTGTATAGAATATCTATTCTCACATGTCTCCACATGAATGGTCAGGATCAGATCATTTATAGCACTTTTACAACAATTGTAACACCTACAAAGGTGGGTCATACTCGTGGTGTCACAAGGATAAGGTATCCAGCCTTATCCATCTACTATAGACCATTTAGGTTATCACTTAATATTATCCACCCATATGTCTCTACATACATATTTGTAGCTACAAGACAACCTTGGATGTTAGTTATTGGTTTGTGGTTAATGCAACTAATTTTGAAATGAAACATCATATATTTCATTACATATATAAAATGTTTGTGTAATAAAATTACAAACTCTAGGTCTGTACGATATTTAGGGCATTAACCCCAACAATCTCCCACTTGACCTAAAGCTAATGGGTTTACAATGTAAAAAGTCAAACTAAAATATAAAGTACACAAATCAATAAACTAGGCTATATCACGCCAGTACAAATCTTACAACTTGCCCTAGTCTAAAGTGGCATGTCCCATAGACCATCAACTCTGTAGGTGACCCTCAAACACCTTAGCCGTGAGGGCCTTTGTAAATGGATTAGCAATGTTGTAGTCCGACGCTATCTACATGACGATCACGTCCCTTCGATATCTCTTGGATGAGATGAACTTCCACTATTATACCAATAAAGTATGATGGGCTCTGACATGTCTAGAACAACTTCAAATCAGTCAAGAATTTCCTGAGCCAAACAACTTCCTTAGCAGCTTCACAAGCTACTACATACTCAAACCTCCACGGTGGGAGTCAGTAATGCACCTTTGCTTCGTGCTCCTCTATTAAGAGTGAAACACTGATCCTGATGTGGATTTCCAAGAATCCTTATCAATCTGAAAATCAGAGTTCGTGTATCCTGTAAGGATCAGATCCTTAGAACATACATAAGCATGTAGTCCCTCGTTCTTTGTAGATACTTGAGGATATTTTTAACGGCGGTCAAGTGATCATATCCTTGATTAGACTGATATCTATTAACTATCCCCACACATAGCAGATGTTAAGTCGAGTACATAACATCATATTACATTAGGCTGCCAATAACCGATGCATATGGGGTCTGTCTCATTTGCTCAACTCTTGAGGTGCCTTAGAACACTGTTTCTTAGACAATATTACTCCATGCTTGAAAGGTAGTAAACCTCTCTTGAAGTTCGGCATCGAATACTTGAAAAGCGTCTTATCAATGTACGATGCTTGAGACAGAGCTAGCGATTGTTTTTTTCGATCTCTAAAGATCTGAATTCCTAGAAAAACTTGAGCCTCTCCCAAATATTTCATTGAAATTGGGTCGCTAGTCAGTTCTTAACTTTAGTCAGTAGACTTACATCATTTCCAATTAGTAGGATATCATCTACATATAACACTATGAAAGCTACTGAACTGTTGATGATCCTCTTGTTATCACAAGGCTCATCAACGTTCTGATCAAAGCCATAAGATTTGATCACAATATCAAGCCTTATGTTCCAAGATCGAGAAGCTTGCTAGTCCATAAATGGACCGATTAAGCCTATAAACCTTTTGCTCTTGACCTTGGGTTATGAATCTCTCGGGCTGTTCCATATAAATGGTCTCCTCAAGATTACCATTCAGAAATGCAGTCTTGACGTCCATTTGCCAAATCTCATAGTCATAATATGAGACAATGGACAGAGGATCCGGATAGACTTGAGCATGGCAACAAGTGAGAAAGTCTCCTCATAGTCGACTCCATCAACTTGGGTATAACCTTTGCCATTAGTCCAACCTTGAAGGTTTGCACATTCTCACCAGCACCCCATTTTCTCTTGTAGATTCATTTGCAACTTATATGTTTAACCCCATTAGGTTGATCTACAAAATCCCAAACCGAATTGAAGTACATCGACTCTATTTCGAGATCCAATAGCTTTGATCCATTCATCTTTGTTACATCCTCCATTACCTTATTGTAAGACAATGGATCCTCAACGTCTCCGTCAGCTACCATAGCTAAGATTTCTGTTAAACCTATGAAATGGATAGGTGGTTTCGCACCCTTCCCACTGCATCAAGGCTCCTCACCTAAGGTTGATTTGACCTACTAGATATCCAACTTCAAAAACTCTTGTGGAGGTGTTGGGTTCTTCAACAACTTTTGTTGAAGTTCAGTAGATTCCTTGAAAAGTTCATTCACACAAACCTTACTGCAGGATTTGTGCCTCCTTATGTGGCCTTCTTCCGAAAAAGTAGCATTTGTCGATACAAACACTTTATTTTCCTTAGGGTCGAAGTAGTAATCAACTCCGTTCCTTTGGGGCTAACCAACAAATAGGCACGGTTTTAAAACAATGTTTCCAGTTTCTTAGGATTTGCCTAAGCACATGTGTTGGATAACCCCAGATTTTTGAAATGAAGTAAACTAGCTTTACGCAATTCCATAATTCCAAAGGTGTTCTAGTAACACTTTTGGATGGAACACAGTTCAAAATATATGTTGCAGTATGTACTGCAAACTTATAACGAATCAGGTAAGGAAGCATAACTCATCAATAGACCGAACCATGCCCAATAGGGTTCGATTTCTCTTTCTAATACGCACTGTATTGAGGTGTACCAGATGCTGAGAGTTGGAATACAATTTCATGTTCTCAAATAATTTTAGAATGTTTAGATCCAAAACTCTCCACCTCGATCAGATCGAAATGCTTTAATTGTTTTATTTAATGCATTTTCAACTTCTGCCTTGAATTCTTTGAACCTTTTCAAAAGATTTCAGACTTATGTTGCATTAAATAAACATACCAAATCTTAAATAATCTTCAGTAAAAGTGATGAAATAATCAAACTCTCTCTTACTTTTACATTTATCAGACCATAGAGATCTTAATATACTAGCCTAAGAGTTCTTTGGCCCTTTGACCTTTTCCAGGTGAAAGGTCTTTTAGTCATTTTGCCTTCAAGGCATGTCACACAACAGGTAAAAAAATTTCTTCTACTCATTTAGAAGTCCATTCTTCACCAACCTCTCAATCCTATTGAGAATTAGTGTGTCCAATCTCAGGTATCATAGTTGGACATTTTCTTTAGGAGAAATTTTAAGTCTTTTATGTTTGAGTTTTCGTAGCTTTAAACATTTCAGTGTTCTGGAGGGATTTTGTTGCCAACGGTCTTATAAATAAACACTTTATTTTGTTTTCCTAGTTTAGCTGAACAAATATTGACACCATTCTTTAATAATAAACACTTATTTACAAAGAAGTTTATACAATAAGATTGTTCAAATAAACACTTTACAGAAATTATTTCATTTTCAAACCAAGGAACTATATATACATTTTCCCAACAAAATAATATCTATTCTGTAAAGTTAACTGGAGACATCCCACTGCCACAAGCTAAGAACAACGTGCTAGCTCCAACCCGCATCGTCATTCTCCCCAGCTTTCAGTTGTCGCTAGGAATAATTCCCTGAAATGAAGAAACAAACATGGTTAGTGCGAAATCAATTATCCAAGTCAAATCATCATTCTCCACTAAACAAGTTTCCAAAACAAGTACAATCATTTTATCTTGCTTCGCTTCTTCTTTTTCGCCAAGTATTTGGGAGAGTTCCTCTTTTAATGTCCCTCAATTAATTATATCACATATAATTAAATAATTCTCTCAAATAATTTGAACAATTCAAATTTAAATCCAAAATTGATTCTCATTAAAATCCTATTGAGCTACCTAGGGACTCATAGACCTGTAGCTTTGAAGCTCCTAACAGTAACGTGAATAATTATTGAACTCTTTCATTTAAATTATTCACCATCTATTAACTGTCAGACACTGCACTAAAGACCAATAACTGCACTCTCTTGCATTACAAATAATATTTATGTGTCCATTTGATATAATCAATCAATGGTAAGAATATATTATGTGCTCCACTTAGGTTACCCACTCGTTTTTAATAGTTAAAATAAGTTGTTAAACTGTAAAACTAAGGTTACAAACTCAACAAATATATGATCCTTGTCGAAGGCTGAGGGTACTTAAGTTGAAGGTCTAAAAAACACCTCCTGTCTAGGGATTATGGCCGAATTATTGAGCGTTTGGTAACCGGTTTTATAAGCCATACATGAGCAGTGTGAGGTAAAAACGGTTTATCACCTAGACATCGTATGTTTAAATCTATTTTATAAGTGTTTATACTAGGATAAAACACCTAGACTTAGGGTTGTTTTTATTAGCAGAAAAGAACATAAGTATAAATTTAACCTAAAACATTTAGAAACCTTTAGTGGGAGATTAAAAGTAATTAGCTCTCACGTCCCAAGAGTTCAACACCATGAGGATCCATGCTGCGCTTTGTATAACTGTTACCGCGACTGTCCATGTTGGAGAAATGTTTGCATGAGTCAATAACAGAGTAAATGAGGGAAGTAGTTCATAGTAAGTGGGTGAAGGAAAATGTGTCAACATTGTCCTACGGTCTCCTCCATTAGTTTGAACCGTGAGATTCCTTGTATGTTGCGCCTGTTGTCGTTTCTAGTTGGCACTAGCTAGTCGTTAACCAGGGCGATCCCTCGGAGGTTTTGTAAACATAGATTCGGAACAACCCAGGCTTTAGTAAAATGAACAGGGGTCTTATAGTTTTGTCTTGGGTATTGTCTTCTATTTCAGAGAGGCATATTCATACCATTCTATAAGATCTAAAAATGGCGGTTATACATTTACACGAATTACTAAACTGTTAGTCAATATCTTTGACCGAAAACGATAACTAAATGACTATCGGAATATGAGTTATTGAAGATAGGTATTTGGTCAAGAATCTGTTCTTGGTTTTGTGAAGGAATTCTTGAACCAACCTCTCTATAGTTAATGTTTCTAATCACTAAAGTATCGTGCAAATAAATAATGGTTTATGGGTTACATTTATCATTACTTTACTAAAAACTTGATTGAGATTTTAAAAGCAATTCACTTAAATAGAATTTGTTTATAATTTCAGAATGAACGAGTCAATAATCAATTGTTGGCTCGGATAAACTAAATGCGGGGATAATTTGTGACCTGGAAATCAAATTTGACACACGATATTGTTGAAAGATGATTTTATGTTTGTCTTAATAGCAGGAATGTCCTCCATTTCCAAGACTCTATACAAACTGAACTGTTTTGGGAGCGTATGATAGATGAATCAGGGCGAATGATAAGCCCATGCTTATATCCTCGCAGTATCTAATGTTTTGGTGAAAAACATGAATGAATATGAGTACTGCCAAAGAGATTAATGGAATCTCTCTGCAAGGGATGTTTTGGTCATCCGTCCCTTCACCCTGGGACATGCTGGTCCATCAAGTGTACGGGTTTACATGGGCTAGTCGCTCGACGCATGGACGTGTTTGGTCGCATGGGCTGGGTGCTCACTGCATGGCCGTGGCGCTTGGCAGTGCGCTCAATGCACGGGCGTATCCACTCGACGCATGCGTCCGGCCGGGGCTGCTCGACGCATGGCCTGGGCGCTGGCCAAGGCTGCTCGACGTAAAGCTGTCTTTCCATGCATGCCTCGTCCACCTGTGTGCCTTCCAATGCATCATCTAATTTTTCCTTCTTCAGCCACATGCCTTCACCAACAACTCTTCCAACGCATCAACACCACTCTAACACACAAAATTCTATACTTGGCCAAGTAGAGAAATAATTTTTCCTCTTTTCTTCTAATTTCTACCATTCCACACTAGTTTCCACATCACCCTACTCATCACACTAATCTCAATAAGGAACATATTCAAGTAGAGAAATTAGGGTTCGGGGTTCACACCTATTGAGATTAATGTGACCTAACCTTAGATGTCAAAGGGGAGTATTTTCTTTAGGAGAAATCCTTGGTCTCTTAGCAGTTGTTGCCATTCTGAACATTTCAGTATTTAGGATAGCCTTTTTAACTAACAACCTTAGTACATATAATTTACTTCATTTCTCCATTCCATTTTTTAAAATAAACACTTTACTTCCAAAGAAGGAGAGAGAATAATTTTGCTCAATCAAATAAGAAATAGAGATTAAATTCCTTTTCATATTAGGAATTACATATACGTCATCTAATAACATATATTTTTTCTTGCTCAAAAGTAACTTAAGCCTGCCTATGACAACAGTTGAAACGACCTCACTAGTACCAACTCAAAAAGTCATCTCTCTAACTTCCAATTCTCTCTAGGAATTAAATCTCTGATAGAAAGAACATATATGGTTGCACTTGAATCAATTATCCAGTTAGAATCATTATTCTCTATTAAGCATTACTCAAAGACAAATAAATTAGATTTACTGTCATTGGATCTCTTCCTATCCTAGATCACAGTGGGATTAGCTTGGACACCCTTATTATAAATTATAAGTTTTTCATCCAAGGTCAAACCTCTTTGATAAACTTTGCTACGGTTAGCAACTTTTGCCTCCTCTATTTGTCCCTTGACATTCAATATGGACCAGAGTTCAAATAGGGTCCTGACATTATTGATTTTGTTTATATCAACCTGATCATACTTGAATTGTGAGGACACTCGCTCAAACAACTCTTGAATTGATTGCATGATCTGAAGTGTAGTAACCATGCTCTTCAGATCTTTTGGCCAAGGCATCAGGTATGCTCACCAAAATGTGAACTTGTGCCTCAAGATTGGCTTCGTCCACCTTTTTTATGTATCACGAACATTTCGCGTCGTATCAAGAGTTGGAATTAGAGGGCATTCCTCTATCAAGACGAAGTTAAGGTCGTTAACCACGAACATAGTTTTAATCGATTCTTTCCAAGTTGTGTAATTGAATTCGGTAAATATTTTAGTACTAAGAAGGTTCATTGAAGCGCTAGTCATTTTTGTTGATACAAAACAAATTACTTATTTTAGACACTTATGCAAAAGTTCATTTTAATCCAATCGATTTAGCAAAAACTAATAATAAACCCAACATTATTCCATTTTGCAATGATGTTTCAGTGATTTAGAACAAAAGCCACCGAAGGATGGTCAATCACTCCTTCCATTAAGTATTTTACAAAAATTGGTTTATTAACTTAGTAAAAACCGGTTAATTAATTTCAACTAAGTCTTTGTTAATGTGTTCAATATAATGCTTATATTGAATATTTCAACAATATGTGACTTCATTTGTTAAACTTTTTAACGAAGTCAATCATTTATTGTATGTTTATAAAGTATTTGCCTAATTCACCTTCCAAGCAATTATTTTATAAATTTAATCTCTTATTGAAATTCATTTAATCCTATTAAAATGAATTAAAAGACTAACCTATTTCTAAACTCATTAGAAACATGTTTAACATAAGTTTAAGTGAATTAATTTTAAACTACTTAAAATTAAATTAGACATGTTTACATGCATCTCTTTATTATAGATTTCAATTCTAATTTCATTATACTTATAACCATTATAAAATAATGAAAAATAAAATCTATAATTGCGTTAAAAAACATTAATTAACTATAACATTTATATTTATCTAAGTAATGTCATGCTCAATGCAAAATTTATTTTAACTGAAAAATATAACACTTATATCTAACAATTATTAAGCACACATATCCAATACGTCATCATACATTATAATAATTATAACCTAGTATAATGCATGAACATGCTGAAGGAACCTTGTTAGGGTTCTTGAGTGGAAGTGGATCGTCTAAATATCCAAAATTGTACATAACAGAAATTTTATAGAGAACAGAATGAAAATTATGCACTCCACAAATTAATACAACATGCATTTAACAATTTAGAGAAAAATAAATAGGGTTTAGAACCCATACCTTTGAAGAACGAATCTTCAATTGAATTCCCTCCAACTTCAATTGGGCACTACCATGAAGGTAACTAGTTACAACGCCCTCCCAAAATTTAATTTAAAAAATATAAATAAATTAAATTATTTATTTACTAAATAATATATATATATATATATATATATATTCATATGATAACTACCTTATCATATAATATATATATTAAACTACATGTTATATCAAATATAACATATAACCTATAGTTTTAATATTGTATCATATACAACATAACCTATAGTTTCCTTTCTCTCTCTAATGGCTTTTGATTTAAATCATATTTATATTAAATATAACTATATGAATTCAATTCATATAATTAATATTTGAATCATATTCAAATATCAAATACATTATAGTAATTATATCTTATATAATTAGAATTAATTATATCACATATAATTAACTAATTCCCTCAATTAATTTGAACAATTTAGATTAATCCAAAATTGATTATCATTAAAATCACGTTGAGCTACCGAAGAGACCTCATGGATCTGTAGCTTGAAGCTCAATGATATGTGAATAGTTAATTAATCTCTTGAATTAAATTATTCACCATCTGTTAACTGTCGAGCACTCCAATAAAGACCAACAGCTGCACTCTTCGCACGACATATATATTTCTGTGTCCATTTGATATAACCAATAAATGATAAACGAACCTTCACAAACTGCTCGTAAGTACAGCTAGGCCAAAATTATCTTTTTGCCCCTGTAGTTACATCTAACTTCTTAAGTACCATTGATCCCCCTAATGAACACCAAATCATAGTCCAACTATGATTAAACCCTTATCGGGCCAGGAAAGGATGTGGTGCCACATTGTTCAAGCCTCGGAATTAGTCCTTAAGAGAGCAATTTATCTACTTATCCTGACATCGAGGAATGAGTGAATTCCTTCTTATGTGGCTGTGTTCCCAGCTCCACAATCAGACGAATCCCCAAAATGGTAGGCTTGTTGAGTCGGCAATTTGGCCACTCTCACCCATACAAATCAAAAGAGTGCCTTCATAGGCAGGAGTTCACAACTCACTCAAGATTCAGGCCATGTTATTTATGGTCATCCTGGTGAAATGTAAGTCTCTATTATGAACTACGTTATATAATGAGATCAAACATGTCGTGATTCGGTCTTATACAAACTCCTTTGTATAGAATATCTATTCTCACATGTCTCCACATGAATGGTCAGGATCAGATCATTTATAGCACTTTACAACAATTGTAACACCTACAAAGTGGGTCATACTCGTGGTGTCACAAGGATAAGGTATCCAGCCTTATCCATCTACTATAGACCATTTAGGTTATCACTTAATATTATCCACCCATATGTCTCTACATACATATTTGAGCTACAAGACAACCTTGGATGTTAGTTATTGGTTTGTGGTTAATGCAACTAATTTTGAAATGAAACATCATATATTTCATTACATATATAAAATGTTTGTGTAATAAAATTACAAACTCTAGGTCTGTACGATATTTAGGGCATTAACCCCAACAATCTCCCACTTGACCTAAAGCTAATGGGGTTTACAATGTAAAAAGTCAAACTAAAATATAAAGTACACAAATCAATAAACTAGGCTATATCACGCCCAGTACAAATCTTACACTTGCCCTAGTCTAAAGTGGCATGTCCCATAGACCCATACTCTGTAGGTGACCCTCAAACACCTTAGCCGTGAGGGCCTTTGTAAATGGATTAGCAATGTTGTAGTCCGACGCTATCTACATGACGATCACGTCCCTTCGATATCTCTTGGATGAGATGATACTTCCACTATTATCACAATAAAGTATGATGGGCTCTGACATGTCTAGAACAACTTTCAAATCAGTCAAGAATTTCCTGAGCCAAACAACTTCCTTAGCAGCTTCACAAGCTACTACATACTCAACCTCCACGGTGGAGTCAGTAATGCACCTTTGCTTCGTGCTCCTCTATTAAGAGTGAACACTGATCCTGATGTGGATTTCCAAGAATCCTTATCAATCTGAAAATCAGAGTTCGTGTATCCTGTAAGGATCAGATCCTTAGAACCATACATAAGCATGTAGTCCCTCGTTCTTTGTAGATACTTGAGGATATTTTTAACGGCGGTCAAGTGATCATATCCTTGATTAGACTGATATCTATTAACTATCCCCACCACATAGCAGATGTTAAGTCGAGTACATAACATCATATACATTAGGCTGCCAATAACCGATGCATATGGGGTCTGTCTCATTTGCTCAACTTCTTGAGGTGCCTTAGAACACTGTTTCTTAGACAATATTACTCCATGCTTGAAAGGTAGTAAACCTCTCTTGAAGTTCGGCATCGAATACTTGAAAAGCGTCTTATCAATGTACGATGCTTGAGACAGAGCTAGCGATTGTTTTTTTCGATCTCTAAAGATCTGAATTCCTAGAAAAACTTGAGCCTCTCCCAAATATTTCATTTGAAATTGGGTCGCTAGTCAGTTCTTAACTTTAGTCAGTAGACTTACATCATTTCCAATTAGTAGGATATCATCTACATATAACACTATGAAAGCTACTGAACTGTTGATGATCCTCTTGTATACACAAGGCTCATCAACGTTCTGATCAAAGCCATAAGATTTGATCACAATATCAAGCCTTATGTTCCAAGATCGAGAAGCTTGCTTCAGTCCATAAATGGACCGATTAAGCCTATAAACCTTTTGCTCTTGACCTTGGGTTATGAATCTCTCGGGCTGTTCCATATAAATGGTCTCCTCAAGATTACCATTCAGAAATGCAGTCTTGACGTCCATTTGCCAAATCTCATAGTCATAATATGAGACAATGGACAGGAGGATCCGGATAGACTTGAGCATGGCAACAAGTGAGAAAGTCTCCTCATAGTCGACTCCATCAACTTGGGTATAACCCTTTGCCATTAGTCCAACCTTGAAGGTTTGCACATTCTCACCAGCACCCCATTTTCTCTTGTAGATTCATTTGCAACTTATATGTTTAACCCCATTAGGTTGATCTACAAAATCCCAAACCGAATTGAAGTACATCGACTCTATTTCGAGATCCATAGCTTTGATCCATTCATCTTTGTTAACATCCTCCATTACCTTATTGTAAGACAATGGATCCTCAACGTCTCCGTCAGCTACCATAGCTAAGATTTCTGTTAAACCTATGAAATGGATAGGTGGTTTCGCACCCTTCCCACTGCATCAAGGCTCTCTCACCTAAGGTTGATTTGACCTACTAGATGATCCAACTTCAAAAACTCTTGTGGAGGTGTTGGGTTCTTCAACAACTTTTGTTGAAGGTTCAGTAGATTCCTTGAAAAGTTCATTCAACACAACCTTACTGCAGGATTTGTGCTCCCTTATGTGGCCTTCTTCCGAAAAAGTAGCATTTGTCGATACAAACACTTTATTTTCCTTAGGGTCGAAGTAGTAATCAACTCCCGTTCCTTTGGGCTAACCAACAAATAGGCACGGTTTTAAACAATGTTCCAGTTTCTTAGGATTTGCCTCAAGCACATGTGTTGGATAACCCCAGATTTTGAAATGAAGTAAACTAGCTTTACGACCATTCCATAATTCCAAAGGTGTTCTAGTAACACTTTTGGATGGAACACAGTTCAAAATATATGTTGCAGTATGTACTGCAAACCTTATAACGAATCAGGTAAGGAAGCATAACTCATCATAGACCGAACCATGCCCAATAGGGTTCGATTTCTCCTTTCTAATACGCCACTGTATTGAGGTGTACCAGATGCTGAGAGTTGGGATACAATTTCATGTTCTATCAAATAATTTTAGAATGTTAGATCCAAAAACTCTCCACCTCGATCAGATCGAAATGTCTTAATTGTTTTATTTAATGCATTTTCAACTTCTGCCTTGAATTCTTTGAACTTTTCAAAAGATTCAGACTTATGTTGCATTAAATAAACATACCCAAATCTTAAATAATCTTCAGTAAAAGTGATGAAATAATCAAACTCTCCTCTTACTTTTACATTTATCAGACCATAGAGATCTTAATATACTAGCCTAAGAGTTCTTTGGCCCTTTGACCTTTTCCAGTGAAAGGTCTTTTAGTCATTTTGCCTTCAAGGCATGACTCACACACAGGTAAAAAAATTTCTTCTAACTCATTTAGAAGTCCATTCTTCACCAACCTCTCAATCCTATTGAGATTAGTGTGTCCTAATCTCAGGTATCATAGTTGGACATTTTCTTTAGGAGAAATTTTAAGTCTTTTATGTTGAGTTTTCGTAGCTTTAAACATTTCAGTGTTCTGGAGGGATTTTGTTGCCAACGGTCTTATAAATAAACACTTTATTTTGTTTTCTAGTTTAGCTGAACAAATATTGACACCATTCTTATAAATAAACACTTTATTTACAAAGAAGTTTATACAATAAGATTGTTCAAATAAACACTTTACAGAAATTAAGTTCATTTTCAAACCAGGAACTATATATACATTTTCCAACAAAATATATCTATTCTGTAAAGTTAACTGGAGACATCCCACTGCCACAGCTAAGACAACGTGCCTAGCTCCAACCCGCATCGTCATCTCCCCAGCTTTCAGTTGTCGCTAGGAACTAATTCCCTGAAATGAAGAACAAACATGGTTAGTGCGAATCAATTATCCAAGTCAAATCATCATTCTCCACTAAACAAGTTTCCAAAACAAGTACATCATATTTATCTTGCTTCGCTTTCTTCTTTTTCGCCAAGTATTTGGGAGAGTTCCTCTTTTAATGTCCCTCAATTAATTATATCACATATAATTAAATAATTCTCTCAAATAATTTGAACAATTCAAATTTAATCCAAAATTGATTCTCATTAAAATCCTATTGAGCTACCTAGGGGACCTCATAGACCTGTAGCTTGAAGCTCTAACAGTACGTGAATAATTAATTGAACTCTTTCATTAAATTATTCACCATCTATTAACTGTCAGACACTGCACTAAAGACCAATAACTGCACTCTTTGCATTACAAATATATTTATGTGTCCATTTGATATAATCAATCAATGGTACAGATATATTTATGTGCTCACTTAGGTTACCCACTCGTTTTAATAGTTAAAATAAGTTGTTAAACTTGTAAAACTAAGGTTACAAACTCAACAAATATATGATCCTGTCGAAGGCTGAGGGTACTTAAGTTGAAGGTCTAAAAAACACCTCCTGTCTAGGGATTATGGCCGAATTATTGAGCGTTGGTAACCGGTTTTATAAGCATACATGAGCAGTGTGAGGTAAAAAACGGTTTATCACCTAGACATCGTATGTTTAAATCTATTTATAAGTGTTATACTAGGATAAAACACCTAGACTTAGGGTTGTTTTTATTAGCAGAAAAGAACATAAGTATAAATTTACCTAAACATTTAGAACACTTTAGTGGGAGATTAAAAGTAATTAGCTCTCACGTCCTCAAGAGTTCACACCATGAGATCCATGCTCGGCTTTGTATCACTTTTACCGCGACTGCTCCATTTGGAAAATGTTTGCATGAGTCAATAACAAGGTAAATGAGGGAAGTAGTTCATAGTAAGTGGGTGAAGGAAATGTGTCAACATTGTCCTACGGTCTCCTCCATTAGTTTGAACCGTGAGATTCCTATGTTGCGCCTGTTGTCGTTTCTAGGTGGCACTAGCTAGTCGTTAACCAGGGCGATCCCCTCGGAGGGTTGTAACATAGGATTCGGAACAACCCAGGCTTTAGTAAAATGAACAGGGTCTTATAGTTTTGTCTTGGGTATTGTCTTCTATTTCAGAGGCATATTCATACCATTCTATAAGATCTAAAAATGGCGGTTATACATTTACACGAATTACTAACTGTTAGTCAATATCTTGACCGAAAACGATAACTAAATGACTATCGGAATATGAGTTATTTTGGAGATAGTATTTGGTCAAGAATTGTCTTGGTTTTGTGAAGGAATTCTTGACCAACCCTCTATAGTAATTGTTCTAAATCACTAAAGTATCGTTGCAAATAAATAATGGTTATGGGTACATTATCATTACTTTACTAAAACTTGATTGGATTTAAAAGCAATTCACTTATAGAATTTGTTTATAATTTCAGAATGACGAGTTCAATAATACAATTGTTGGCATCGGATAAACTAATCGGGGATAATTATGTGACCTGGAAATCAAATTTGAACACGATACTTGTGAAAGATGATTTATGGTTTGTCTTAATAGAGGAATGTCCTCCCATTCCAAGCTCTAATACAAACTGAACTGTTTGGGAAGCGTATGATAGATGGATCAGGGCGAATGATAAAGCCCATGCTTATATCCTCGCCAGCTTATCTAATGTTTTGGTGAAAAAACATGATGATATGAGTACTGCCAAAGAGATTATGGAATCTCTGCAAGGGATGTTTGGTCAACCGTCCTTCACCCTGAGGCATGCTGTCATCAAGTACGTTTACAATAGCCGCATGAAAAAGGGGACCCCTGTTCGTGAACATGTCCTTGACATGATGGTCCACTTTAATATAATAGAAGTAAACAGTGCTGTTATGGACGAGAGTAGTCAAGTTGGTTTTATTCTCGAATCTCTTCTGAAGAGTTTTCTACAATTCTGTACGAATTCATTGATGAATAAAATTGAATACAACTTGACTACTCTGTTGAATGAGCTATAGGCTTTCCAGACTATGTTGAGAACTAAGGGTCTGGAATCAGAAGTAAATGTTACTACTGTTGAAAAGAGAGGAACGTCCTTCAAGCCTGATGTTGCCTCCTCTTCACAGAGTAAGAGTATTCTTACGAAGAAGGATAAAGGGAAAGGGAAGAAGAAACTCGCTGGCAAGAAAAACAAGAAAAACGTTGCAGACAAAGGGAAATGTTTCCACTGCAACGAAATAGGGCATTGGAAGAGAAACTACCCTCAGTATCTTGTCGAGAAGAGAGCAGAGAAAGCTAAACAGGCAACTTAGTTCCTGAGGATTGCTTGCTCAGCTTGACCAGTGGGAGAAGTTGCTGCTTAATGATGATATTACCTGTTTTTGTGATCATGTAAAGAATAAATTGTATATATTTTTTTTATTATAAATGAAATGTTCATTGTCAAAAAATATGTTTGTTTCATCTCATAACAACTTCTGTTAAGAATCAAATTGTTAAAAGCCATTTGCAAATATTCAGATATTTAAACGGCTAAGATCAAAGTATAGTAAGTTTAAAAGATTTCTAGATCTGACTGTTAACAAGAGTTGTTAAGATAGGTCAAACGTGTTTTACTCAAAGGATTAAGAGTACCTCAATGTAGTGAGAGGAAAGTGTGCTTCCTGGTCAATATTGAGAATAAGATGCAATCCCATATAGTTTAATTAAAAGCCTATTGTACACTAACATATTTACAATGATTCTCTCGGCTAAAGTATTTAAGAATCACCTAGTAAGACTAGGAATACCCGGTAAATAATCTAAGGCAAGTGGGAGAAATATCGGGTATGGGATACCGAATGGTAAACCATGGGTATGGGATGCCCTAGTTTATTGTATTTCTCTATAAAACTCAGAAACTCAGTCTTATATATTGGATATATAAGTTACCACTGGAGTTTTAATCCAAGTGGGAGTTTGTTGGGTTTTGTGTCCTAAAACTCGTAGTTTGTAAACAATAGAATTTATTCTGAAAATTCAATAAGTTGTTATTGGATATATTGCTTATTTGAAATCCAATAAACCTAAAAGTCCCTTGACTATTACGTGAGTACTTGAACTTTATGTGGAGACATAAAAGTAGATCAGGTTCGAGTAAATAGTCAAAATGATCTATAGTATATGAATAAGGTTGGGTGCCTTATTCTGGTAACACTATTGGCTGCGGCCTACTCTGTAGTTGTTACAAAGAGTTGTAAAGTGCTACAAATGAAGTGATCCTAATTTGTACATGTTATGACATGAGAAGTGGTGGCGTCCTGTGCAAATGAGTTTTGTACAAGATCGAACCACGAAATTAGTCACTCTTACTTTATAACGCTATTTACTATTTAACACTGACTATTTCAAAGCGATGACCTAGGTAACTTGATCTTAATCCTGAGTTAACTATGAACGCCTGTTTGTTCAGGATTATCCTTTGATCTACAAACGGTGAGAGTAGTCTAACAGCATTGCTCAATAAGCCTTCCATTTTGGGATAAGACCGAATGAATAGCTGGGTACATAGCCCTGCAAGATGTAATTCACTCCTACCTGATTAGGGTTAGTAGAGAGGTTGTTCCCTTTAAGTGCTGATTCTGGGTCTTAAACAAGAGGTCTCACCCTCTCATTGGCTCGAAAGGGACTCGATTTGTTGATTGGATCACAAATCAATTGTTCATTAGAGGATCAGTGGGACTTAAGGAACAAAAGGTAATTTCGGGAGTAAAACAGAGATTTGACCCAGCCGTTATTACGAACAACCTGTGAAGGGTTAACTTACTAATTATGGTTATATCAAGTGGATAAAATATATCTACAGTGAAAGGAGTTCAACTATGGGCTTTAGAGGAGTGACCCATTAGTTAACAAATGAGGGTTAATTCGGTCCAATAAGTTTAGCCAATTAATCTCGGATCATTGGAGCCCATGATCTGTAGGTCCGCGAGGTCTCCCTACTAGCTCGTAAATGGATTAGCTTTAGAGTAGCATGATAAGTTAATTTGAAATGTTCAAATTAGAATTAAACAGAATATGAGAATTAATATTTAAATATGACTTAAATATATGAAGATGGAATTGTGTAAAATTAAGTTAATATTTGATATTAAATTAATTAGAAATATTTAAATATTTAAATAATTATTTATTAATTATATTAAGGAAATTAATTTATGAAATTAATTTTGTAAAGTTAATAATATTTTCAATTTTATAAAATAAATTGATTTATGAAATCAATTTATGAAAAGTTGGAAAAGAAGAAAAACACAAAATGAAATTTGGCTTTTTCCATTGTCTTCTTCAAGTTGCTCACACTAAACCCACCATCTTAAGTCTTCAATCACTCCAAGCATGAGTTGCATCTCATGCAGCCATTCTCATTACATGATGGCCTGCAATATATTGAAGAGATTGGAGTGAATTTGAGGCAAGGAAATCGGTAGAATTTTAGCTGCAAATTCGTATGAAGAAGGTGTTCTTCCACTGGGTTGCTGCTGTGAGCTTGTCACCAAATTCCCTTAATTCAAGCTTATTTTGAGTCCCACAACTCAATCTAGAGCACCAAGAGGATAGTAGGGAAGATTTCGAGGTGGTTTACAACAAGATTCGAGGAGATTTGTGAAGGATCTCTTACCGAAGAGTTCCATGAGCGCATTCGGATCGCTCCGATCTCACAGTGACCGAAATACAGTAATATACATTCAAAACGTACAGTTATGCAAACAAATCTTAATTAACGACATGATATGAACAAGATAAACAAGGGAGATGAGTTGCCATACCAGTTGAAGACAATCTTCAATCTTCGGAACTCAACGCAGCGAAACTCTCCAAGTGATCTACCAATGCCCAGCAGCAACGTCAACAACCGCATGAACACGAACGTCGCGGGGACAACACCACCAGAAAAGCGCCCCGGGTATTCTCAGAGTGAGAACCCAAAGCGTGGTCTTTAGTGAATTTGGTAGAGGAAGGAGGAAACACGGATCGTATAGGTGATAAGCAAATGGGAAGAAAAAAGGCGTTATAGCATAACACAATGCTTATCGTTTAGGAGAAGCTACACGATCGTGTAGGTTTTACTGAATGGTCGTTTAGGAAATGGTATACGATCATTTAGTAAAATCGGCACACATTACGATCGTTTAGAGAATCTATGCTATCGTGTAGGAACAAGTATGCGATCGTTTAGGCGCGAGGTGGACGATCGTCTAGGCGGAGAGTAGCTGTCGTATAGGCTCTCGAAATGCTTAAGCGATCTTTTAACTTTCACCAACGCGGTCTCTCTAATTTCTTTTTGGATGATCGATTGAATGATTCAAAAAATGAAAACAATTCTCATTTTAATTCATTGGTTACAATAGCCGACTCATTCCCACTAACCCACGTCCAAACGTGATTTTTGGATTAATTATCATATAATTAACCAATTAGTTAATAATAAATATAATCATATTATATTTTTATCCTATAGTTTAATATCACATATCTACTATATTATTTTATCCTTTACTTGATATAAATCATATTTATATCTAATTTCCTCCAAAATAATTATCTCATACATTTAGCCAATTATATCATATATAATTAACAAGTCCAATTATATCATATATAATCAAACTTCCTCTTGTCAATTTGAATATTTCAAACTAATCCAAACACTGATTGTCGACTTTATCCAAGTTACCTAGGGGACCTAATGAACCTGTGGCTCGAAGCTCCAACGATCCGTGAATAGCTGACTAAACTCTTTAGCCACGAGATCCACCATCCGTTAACTGTCAGTCATTCCATTAAAAATCAACAGCTGAACTCTTCTTACCACAGATATATTTCTGTGCCCATTGGATATAACCAATCATGAGTACGATGACCTTTCACAGATGCTCATAAGTACAGCTAGGCAAAATTACCGTTTTTCCCCTATAGTTACATCTCACTCCTTAAGTACCACTAATTCCTCTAATGAACAATACAACATAGTCCAACTATGTGTGAACACCTCTCGGGCCAAGAGAATGTGTGTGGTGCCACATCGTTCAAGCCACAAAATCAGCCCTTAAGGAAGCTATCTATCTACTTACAGTAGCCTCGGGGAAGGAGTGAATTCCATCTTGTGTAGCTGAGTTTCTAGCTCCCAAATCAGACGAATCCCCAAAATGGTAGGTTTGAATCGGTGACCTGGCCACTCACACTAATACAAATCAAAGGACCGCCCTCAATGGCAGGAGTTCCTAACTCACTCAGGATTGAGGTCATGTTACCTATGGTCATCCTAGTGAAGTGAAGTCTCTGTCATGAACGGTGTTATATAACGAGACGTTAACACTTCGTGCTCAGGTCTTATAAAAACTCTATGTATAGGACGCCCCCGCTCGCATGTCCCCAACACGAATGATCAAGATCAGACCATCTGTGACAAGTCACAACACTTGTGACCATTCCACAAAGTGGGCCGCATCCATAGCGTTACCAGGATAAAGGTTCCCTCCTATATCCATATACTACAGACCATTTTGGTTATCACTCAAGCCATGATCCACTTGTATGTCACCACATACATACTTGAGTCACATACAGATAACCAAAGATTTTATGTTTATTGGTTTGTGGTAAAGTAAATAAAACAAGCAACTGAGCAAAAATACAAGATGTGAAGTAAATATCAAATATTAACAACACAAGCATTCATACAAACTGTTTACAAACTACAGGACACGAGACTTTAGGGCATCAACCCCAACAATTTGCGGCTGGAATCAAGCTTTGAATAAATTCTACAAATGTATTACTTGAAACCCATTTATTTCTTCTATAGCATGCTTTAGTTTCTGCCAAAATTAATGAATTAGAGTGTTTATCGATCCTCGTTGTTTCTGTTGTGTGCTGATACAATCCAACACTTGGTATTCTCGGAGTAAGAATCCAGGTGGTATGGGCTCTTTGTGAATTTGGTAGAGGGAAGGAGGAAGAAAACGATCGAACTACATGATCACGTAAGTGGGAGAAAGGTTCTGTCTATAGCATAGATTGAGAGTACTTCGTCGTTTAGTAATCTCTCGCTCTCGTTAGAATCGTCTAGTAGTATCTCGCTCCCATGAGCAATCGTCTATCCGATTGTTTAGTCTCTCGCTCAATTGTTTACACGATCGTTTAAACTCTCCTAAGGGCTACCATGTAGTCTCTCGGGAATAAACGATTAGTGAAGCAATATGAAGCGATCGTCCATAAAATGAAAACTCTTTTCATTTTATCCTTCAATTATTCAAAACTGAAATTAACCTCCCACTTGCACGGTTAATGGAGAAAATAACCAACTAAACAATTATCTCATAATTGTTTTTTATTATAAATAAATATAAGAACTAACTTATCATATTATATTTATAACCTATAGTTTTAATATCACATCATATGTAATATTTAAACCATAGTTCTTTTCTCCTTTATTTAATATAAATCATCTTTATATCAATTCCTCCAATTAATGTATCTAATACATCAAATCAATTATATCACATATAATTGATTAATTTAATTATATCATATATAACCAAACTCCCTCTTGTTAATTTGAACACTTAAAACTAACCCAAAAATTGATTCTCAACTTGAATCCATTGAGCTACCAAGGGGACTTTATGGATACTTGTAGCTCGAAGCTCCAACGATACATGAATAACTAACTAAACTCTTTAATCACGAAATCCACCATCTGTTAACTGCCGGGAAATCCACTAAAGACCGATAGCTGCACTCTTCATATTACAGATATATTTTTGTGTCCATATAACCAATCAATAATGCGTTGACCTTTCACAAATCGCTCTACAATTGGGCCAATTTACCGTTTTGCCCCCACAGTTACATCTAACTTCTTAAATACTATTGATTCCTCTAATGAACAATAAGTCATAGTCCTACCATGACTAAGTCCTGTCTTCCAAAGAGAGGGTGTGACCACTATGTTCAAGACCCGGAATCAGCCCTTAAGGGAGCAATTTATCTACTTACTCTTGCTTTGGGGAAGGAGTGAATTCTGTCTTGTGTAGCTGAATTCCCAACTCCTCAATCAAATGAATTCCTAAAAAGGTAGGCTTGTTAAGTTGGAAATCTGGCCACTGCCACCCATACTAATTAAAAGATCGCTCTCATAGGCAGGAGTTCTCAACTCACTCAGAATTAAGGTCATGTCACCTATGATCATTTTAGTGAAATGTAAGTCTCAATTATCAACAGGGTTATATAAAGAGACTAATCATCTCGTGGTCCGGTCTTATACAAACTCTTTGTAAAGGACACCCCCGCTCGCATGTCTCCACATGAGTGGTCAGGATCAGATCATTTGTAGCACTTTACAACACTTGTAACATCTACAAATCGGGTCCTATCCGTAGTGTCACCAAGATAAGATATCCCTCCTTTATCCTTATACTACAGACCATTTAGGTTATTACTTAAGGCATGATCCACTTATACGTCTCACATATATGCTTAAGTTACATGAAATAACCAAGGATCTTAATTTATTGGATTGAGTAAAAGCTTATAAAATAACACTTATTTATTAATAACAATGTGTGTACAAAATGTTTACAAACTACGAGACCACCGGGAGAATTAGGACACCAATCCCAACATGGTCATCTTGATAAAATGTAAGTCTCTATTATGAACGACATTATATAATGAGACCAACATGGTGATCCTGATCAATTCATGTTTCCATATGAATGATCAGGATCAGATCATTTATAGCACTTTATAACAATTGTAACACCTACAAAGCGGGCCATACTCATAATGTCACAAGGATAAGGTATCCAATCTTATCCATCTACTACAGATCATTTAGGTTATCACTTAAACATGATCCACCTGTATGTCCCTACATATATGTTTAAGCTTCCAGACACCTTGGATGTTAGTTTATTGGTTCGTGGTTAATGCAACTAATTTTGAAATAAAACATCATATATTTCATTACATAAATAAAATGTTTGTACAATACAATTACAAACTATATAACCCTACGAGATTTAAGGCATTAACCCCAACACATGCTTAATGTACCATACATCTATAATAATATAACACTTATATTAAGATGCATGAGCAAGCTAATTTAATCATGCATCCTAAAAATATACCACTTACATTTTGACATGATATATGGACATGTTTATTCTAAGGTGGGATTTTGATTCTAAATGGCATACTTTATGCACCATTCAAAGATAATTTAAATCATACATCTCATGCATAATTAAATTAATAAAATAGCAAAGTTGACTAGTTATTGGTTAAATTAACAAAATAGTAAAGCTTACTAGTTATTGGCATTCCTAGAAAATCAAATAAAATCTAAAACCCTAGATTTTAGAAAATCTTAAAAGGAAAAGAAAAAAACTGCTTCTGTTTAGCGACGACGACAGATAAAACCAGAACTCAAAATGACGATCCAACCATTCAAAATGAGACCCTAGGTGTCCTAAACATACTAACCAAATTTCAACACGGTCTAACGATTAGAACTCCATTATCGACAAATTTGTAAAAGTTGTCCCTAAAAAACCAAACTGCACTACTTTGTTTCTCTCCATTTTTTCCTTTTTTTCCCAGGTTCTTTTCACAGAAACTTCTTGCCACGAAAGACACGGATTTACAAACTCGATTTACAGAAGAAAAAAAAATACCCATAAACACTGGGTTTTACATTGATCTCATCAATTAAAACTGTCAATCTAAATGTATATATTTTAAAAGCAACCCACCATTCTATTATGATTTTGTTTCTAAAAAATCGAAAAATCAAATTTGCACAAATTGGGCTCTGATACCAATTGAAGGGATCAAATATGAAGCAGAAGCATGTGATCGCCTTGAAATTTTGTTTTCGATTTTACATAAACAAAATAGGGTATAAAAACAATAACATAATTGATAAAAAAAAAATCAAGATTAGCATGCATTTAGGAAAAGAAAAGAGGGAAGAACTAAAACTTACCTTTGTAGATTCCCAAATTCCTCACGGTTCCCTCCACATCTTCTCTGGAACATCTCTTCAATGATCAAGAGACATCACCATAAATGAAACATTGTTATTCTCTGGATTCCAAGAATTGGATGTGTGGTCTCCAAGACCAGGAAGAGGAATAAGAAGTAGTAGAGAAAAGAAGAGAGATTTTGAAAGTAGTAGAAGACTAAGATTCATAATTCCCAATTCAACTGTGTCACAACACATGGGCCATGAAGACATATTTATAGAGATGAGGGGTGACCTCTTCTCCTAGTCTATCCTATTCCTACTCTAGTTCTAATTTAATTAAATAACTTTTATTTAATTAATTAGTCTAATAATTAAATAACCATATATATTAAATCCAATTTAATATATATAATTAATTAATATAAATGAACATCACATGTTTATTTATCTCTACTTCTCAAAAATCAATTAATTAATTAATTAACCATTAATTAATCAATTAAACAACTATATTAAATCATATTTAATATAGAAGTAGAGATAAATCAATTAAACAACTATATTAATCTCATTAATATGTAATTGATTTGAACAATTCAAACTATTCCTCTTTTATATCATTTAGTGAGCTAATAAGGGGAACTTATGGACCTACATATTAGAAGCTCAAATAATATAATATTAGTTAATTAAACTCTTTAATTAAATTAATCAATTTTCATTAAGTAGCGGTCATTCCACTAAAGACCAATAGTTACAGTTTTCGCACGGTAGATTTATTTCCGTATCCACGGATATAACCAATCAACAGTGAGTCGATCCTCAACGAATTGCTCATAACTATAGTTAGGTCAAAATATCGTTTTACCTCTATAGTTACATATAACTCCTCTAATACCATTGATTCCTCTAATAAACTGTTGGGATTGGTGTCCTAATTCTCCCGTAATCTCATAGTTTGTAAATGGTACACATTATTATAAATAAAATAAGAGTTATTTTATGTGGCATTTACTCATATCCAAGAAACAAAGCTCCATGGTTATTGTATGTAAACTTAAGCATGTATATGAGATATACAAGTGGATCATGCCTTAAGTGATAACCCAAAAAGGTATGTAGTATAAGGATTAAGGAAGGATACCTGATCTTGGTAACACTACAGATACGGCCCACTTTGTAGAGGTTTACAAGTGTTGTGAACTACTACAGATGGTAGAGCTTGACCATTCATGTGGAGACATGCAAGCAGGGGTGTCCTATACAAAGAGTTTGTATAAGACCAAACCACGAGATGCTAGTCTCTGTATATAACGTTGTTGATACTTGAGACTTACATCTCACCTAAACGATCATAGGTGATATGACCTCAATCCTAAGTGTTTTGGGAACTCCTGCCTTTGAGGGCAGTCCTTTGATTAGTATGGGTGAGAGTGGCCAGATTGCCAACACAAGATGGAATTTATTCCTGCCCCAAAGTAAGGGTAAGTGTATAGATTGCTCCTTTAAGGGCTAATTTCGGGTCTTGAACATAGTGGCCACACCTCTCTTTGGAAGATAGGACTCAGTCATAATAGGACTATAATTTATTGTTCATTAGATGAATCAGTGGTATTTAAGGAGTTAGATGTAACTATAGGGGCAAAACGGTAAATTGGCCCAACTATACTTACGAGCTGTTTGTGAAGGGTCATCGCACTGTTGATTGATTATATGGACACAGAAATATATCTGTAGTGCGAAGAGTGCAGCTGTCAGTCTTTAGTGGAGTGCCTGACAGTTTAACGGATAGTGGATCTCGTGACTAAAGAGTTTAGTCAGTTATTCACGTACCATTAGAGCTTCAAGCTATAGGTCCATAGTCCCTTTTGGTAGCTCAATGGATTCAAGTTGTGAATCAGTTCTTGGTGTTGATTTAAAATGTTCAAATTGACAGGAGGAAGTTTGATTTATTTATGATTATGATCGGTGTGATGTATGAGATACATCAAGTGGAGGATTAATGTAAATGAGATTAACATTAAGTGCCATGAAATAAAAAGAAACTGGTTTATATTGTTATAGATGAAATATTTAAACTATAGGTTATAAATATAATATGGTAAGTTGGTTATCATATATATTTATAATAAATATTAATTATTGGATAATTATATCTTTTTCTCTAATAACCAATTGAGTGGGAGGTTATATTGGTGGTTTCATAGTAACGTGAGATAAAAAGGAAAAATATTTTCCTAATTTTGGTAAGTTTTGAGATTTTTTATTCTCGGAAAGAAAACTCATGGAATTGTTGTCAAGTGAATAGATTCCTAAACGATAGCTAAAGAGAGACTAAATGATCCTCGAGTGACACTACACGATAGTTCACTCAGTTGGTCATAAACTAAACGATCGCGGAACATTTGCTAAACGATTGGGTATTCGTCTATGCGATAGACTTTTGTCATCTCCCACTTGCTCAATTGTTTACATGATTGTTATTCCTCCTGTCTCTTCCTCTAACCAAGTCCACACAGAGCTCACACTTCTGGATTCTCACACCAAGAATACCAAGGTAGCCATTGTGGTGGTGTCTTACTCAACTCGACTGAGGTCGAGGTTTTTAGAGGTCGTTCGTTGAGTTCGTGGTGTTCGTGTGGTGGTCACTGTGATCATGCTGTATTGCAGTCATTGTGTTTGAGCGTCCATGTGTTGCAGTCTTGGAGATTGAACGAGCGTTCGTGATCGAGGGAGTTTGAAGATGAGTCTTCAAAGGTATGTTTAATCTTTCCCTTGATTATTATGTAAAGCATGCTATAATTTCGTTTTTGTGCATAACCGGTTAGTTTCCGTTTCTTGACTGTAATTGTGTATGTTTAAATACGAATAGAATTTGGAACGATCATTCCGCTGCTCATGAAAATCCTCATGTCTGATTTCCTTCAGAACAAACAGTTTATAATCCAACTATAAACTAACACCTTTCGAGTTAGTGAGAGGTTGAGGCCTCAATATTCAAGACCCGAAATTAGCTATTAAGGGAGCAATTTTTCTACTTTTCCTCAGGTTGGGAAATAAGTGATTTCATCTTGTGTAGTTATGTTCTCAACTCCCTACTCAAACAAGTCCTCAAAATGGTAGGCTTGTTGGGTCGGCTGACAAGGCCACTCTCACCCATAAAAATCAAAGGATTTCCCTCATAAACAGGAGTTCACAACTCACTTAGGATTAAAATCAAGTCACCTATAGTCATTCTAGTGAAATGTAAGTCTCTTCTAGCAACGGTGTTATATAGAGAGACTATTCATTTCACGGTCCGGTCTTATACAAACTCTTTGTATAGAATACCTCGCTCGCGTGTCTTCACATGAATGATCAGGATCATATCATTTGTAGAACTTTACAACAATTGTAACATCTACAAAGAAGGTCGTATTCGTAGTGTCACCAGGATAAGGTACCTAGTCTTATCTATCTACTACAGACCATTTAGGTTATTACTTAAATATTATCCACCTGTATGTCTCTTACATGTTTAAGTTTCATAAAATAACCTTGGATCTTAGTTTATTGGATTGAATTAATGCAGTCTAAACATTAATAAAATATCTCTTATTTTATTAGATATATAATTTGTCTTTACAAACTACAAGACACTCGATTTAGGACATTGACTCCAACATATATTAATTTAATCAATGTTTAGAATGCCAATTTTTGGTCCAATGTTGCTTTTATTATTTTGTACATGTGATGTATGATTTAATTTATTTATGTAGCATATTGTATACCATATAGTATAAAAATTCCACCATAGGATAAAGATTTTTCCATGCATCATTTTAATATAAGTGTTATATTATAAATTTGCATGATTTAATTAAGCATACTCATGCAT
This sequence comes from Benincasa hispida, assembly GCF_009727055.1. Lineage (NCBI taxonomy): Eukaryota > Viridiplantae > Streptophyta > Magnoliopsida > Cucurbitales > Cucurbitaceae > Benincasa > Benincasa hispida. Next base: position 27,344,786 of record NC_052360.1, read on the forward strand.
CATATTAAATACAATTGTTATATTATATGATTGCATGCATATATAACATGTTCATGCATCATTTTATATTATAATTGTTATAATATATTGTAGGGATGAATAGATGTATCTTATTTATTTTCATTACTTTATTATATAAATGTTATGTATAATGTGATGAAAAGGGAGATGCATGAAGCATGACACTATTTTAGAAATATAAATGTTATCATTCTTAAGTATGACATTAGATGCATGTATTAGGTTTTTTAATAAGTGTTATTAGTTAATAAAATTAGAATTAAAATCTACCATCAAAAGTTGCATACAAATATAAGTTGAAATTAATTTTAAATGGTTTAAAATTGATTACACCTGGACCTATGTTAACAATATTTCTAATAAGATTAGAAATAGGTTTAATCGTTTAATTTTCTTTTAATAGGATTAAAATGGATTAAATAAAAGATTAAATTCATAACATAATTTTCTGCAAAGGGACCTTTGTCTAAAGAAGGTTTTGTCTAGGCTAGGGTATTTAAGCTAACGAAAACGGAATACCCCTACTTGGGAACTGACCTGGAAGGTGAATTAGACAATTATATTATAAGCATGCAATTAATGATTAAGGTTTATTAAAGTGTTCAATAAACAAGAATCATTATTTTTAAACTACCCAATATAAAAGTTATATTGTGCCAAGTTAACAATCACTTAGTAAAATTATTAGCTGATTTTTTCTAAGTATTAAACCCTAGGTTTTAAAATACTCAATGGGAGGAAAAAGATGTATACGATACGTCAATTTTCCACTCATGTTCTCCTTTAAAGTTCACACTGTGAGACTCATGCTTGGTCTTGAGGCACCCTGGAAGTGTCCTCCTTCAGATGGTATTTGCATGGGTCAATATTAAGGTGAATGGAGAGAGTATTTATAGTAAGTGGGAAAGGGATGTGTGTTAGCATGTCCTACGGTCTCCTTCATTAATTTTCATCGTGAGATCTTCATGCATGGACTCGAGGCGCCTTTTGAGCATCCCCCTTCAGATGGTTTGTGTATTATGTCAATATCAAGGTGAATTCTAAAAACGGAAATGATCACTTTAGTTTTTTCCCCAATCGATTTTTTCCTTTGGTTAGCTCATTCGGGCAGAACTCTAGGGTCTAAAATGGAGGGTCACACTTACAAGAAATTGTTAAGCAAGATAATGATTTCTTAACTAAATCAATGGTGACTAATTATTATAGGAATAAGAGTTATTCTAGTGTAATGAGTGGTGAGAGTGTTTCAGCTTAGTGAAAGGGTGACTGACCACCCTTTGGTGGCTTTTTCCCTAAATCACTAAAGCATAATTACAAAATTAGATATTAAATAGAGTTCATTAAAATGTTTCTAAAATAGTTTGGATTTACTAGATTTATGCTAAAATCTAATATAGATCAATTTGTTTTATTTTAGAAATATGTCAAGTACAATTTTTTCAATGTTTGCCTTTACAAATTTGACCAAAGTTAATTATACAACTTGGAAAATTTCACTTAAAACTATTTTCTTGGTTGACGACCTAAATTTCGTTTTGGTTGAGGAATGTCCTCCAGTCCCAACCCCTGATACAACATAAAGTGTTCGTGATGCATATGAAATGTGGACGAAGGCCAATGATAAGGCACGAGTTTACATTTTTGCGAGCATATCTGATGTCTTAGCCAAAAGATTTAAGAGCATGGTCACTACATTTCATATTATCAATCAGTGCAAGAATTGTTTGAGCGAGAGTCCTCCAATTCAAGTAGGATGAAGTTGATTTTGGCGAGACCAGTAACGTCAGCTCCCTAAATAAACTCCAGTCCATATTGAATGTCAAGGGACCAATAAGGGAGGCAAATGTTGCCAACTCTAGTGAAGTTTATCAAAAAGGTACAACCTCTAAGATAAAACTTGAAATTTATGGTAAGGAATTCGAAGCTGATCCCATTACTCTCCGAAATAAGAAGAAATCCAATAACAGTAAATCTGATTTGCTTGTCTTGGGAATGTGTTTGGTGGAGAATGATGATTCTGCCTTGATAATTGATTCAGGAGCCACTAACCATGTCTGTTCTTTCTATCAGAGATTTAATTCCTAGAGACAACTGGAAGCTAGAGAAATGACTCTTCAAGTTGATATTGGAGAGTTATTTCAGTTGTTGTCGTGGGCAGACTCAAGTTAATTTTGAATAAAAGACAATATATGTTATTAGATGACGTATATGTTGTTCCTAATGTTAAGAGGAATTTAATTTCTGTTTCTTGTTTGATTGAGCAAAAGTATTCTATTTCCTCTCTAAAAATAAAGTGTTTATTTTTAAGAATGGAATGGAGATAGGCTTTGCTTCAATGGAAAGTAACTTGTATGTACAAAGGTTGTCTTAAATACTGAAATGTTCAAAACGGCGACAACTAATAAGAGACCAAGGATTTCTCCTAAATAAAACGCTCACCTTTGGCATCTAAGTTTAGGTTACATTAATCTCAATAGAATTGAAAGAGATTGGTTAAAAGTAGACTTCAAAATGGTTTAGAAGAAAACTCTTTACCTATTTGTGAGTCATGCCTTGAAGGAAAAATGACAAAACGGCCTTTTACTGGAAAATATTATAAAGTCAAAGAAGCCTCGGAGCTTATACATTTAGAACTTTATGGTCTGATGAATGTGAAAGAATCTTTGTGGACCAATGAATGTAAAAGCAAGAGGAGGGTATGAATATTTCCTCTCTTCCATAGATGATTACTCAAGATATGAGTATCCTTACCTAATGCAACACGAGTCTGAAGCTCTTGAAAATTTCAAGGAGTATAAGACTGAGGTTGAAACTTGTTAGGTAAAAAGATAAAATCACTTCAATATGATCATGGTGGAGAGTATATGGACTTAAGATTCCAGAACTATATGATAGAACATAGAATAATGTTCCAACTCCCAGCCCTTGGTACACTTCAGTAGAATAGTGTATCGAAAAGGAGTAATAAAACCCTGTTGGACATGGTTCGGTCTATGATGAGCTATGCTCAACTTCCTCTTATTTCACTATGAATTACACCTCAAGCCACTAAGGATTAATGGATTATGAAGTGGCTATATTATGTTCGATCTGTTTTGCATGACAAACTTCTATATATTGGAGTTTTTTAACAGACTAGATGGACATGAAATTGTATAAGCCAAAAAGAAAACTGTTTTTTTTTTTTCTTTCCTCTTCAACTCTCAAAACCACTTCAAATTCCCCTCAACTTGAAGACCACACTTCAATCTAAGGCCTGAGATTAGTAGAGAAGACTTTGGTGGTGGTCTACTTCTGAGATTGAAGAAGAATTTAGAGAATATTCAAGCAAATTCGGTGGAAACATCAAAGGTATGATTCTGAAACCCTAATTTATTGAAAACTATGAACATGCTTGTTAATTGCCTAAAATTGATGTAGTTAGAGTGTTTCGATCCTTAATTGCTTCCGTTTGTTGAATGTCAACTCCATCGATATCTTAGTATAATTGGTGCACTTATGTATATTGCTATTAATATAAGACCAGATATTGCATTTTCAGTAAATTTATTAGCTAGATATAATTCTTCTCCAACAAAAGAACATTCAAATGGAATTAATCATAAACTCCATTATCTCCGAGGAACGATTGATATGGGTTTGTTTTATTTAAATAAATCAAAATTTAATCTAGTAAATATGTAGATTTTGGATATTTATTTGATCCACACAAAGCTAGATTTCAAACAGGTTATTTGTTCATGTGTGGAGGAACTATTATATCGTGACGATCAATGAAACAAACCATAAAGACCACTTCCTCAAATTATGCTGAAATTCTTGCAATTCACGAGGTTAGTAGAGAATGTGTATGGATAAGATCAATGGCTCAGCACATTTATGGAACATGTAGCTTGTCTTTTAGAAAAATCTTCCGACGATACTATACGAAGACAACACAACATTCATAGCCCAAATGAAAGGAAGATATATTAAAGGAGATAGAATAAAACATATTTCACCAAAGCTTTTTTACACTCATGATCTTGAAGAAAATGGTGATATCACTGTACAAAAAATTTGTTTGAAAGATAACCTGACAGTCTTATTTAAAAATCATTATCAACCACAACTTTTGAAAAATTGATGCACAACATTGGAATGCAGCGATTCAGAGATCTTAAATGATGTTTTCATCAGGGAGAGAAAATATATTGTATTCTTTTAGGAGGATAGGATAAATTATATGAAAGATGTACTCTTTTTTCTTCACTAGGGTTTTCTTCCATTGGGTTTTTTCTAGCAAAGTTTTAATGAGGCCTATTTCATATTTATAATGGGCATCTAAGAAGAAGTATTACAAATATCATAAAATATGTGTAAATTAGATGCCCATGCTTAGTGTCCAAATATCAAATATCACTTCTCCATTATCCCATGTGTTATACAACAACCTATGCTTAGTGTCCAAGTGTGTTACATCCTATTTGCCAAAATCCATATAAATAAGTGATCATTTGTGGATGTTGTAGACATACACATTGGTGAGAAAATCCACTTCAATTTTCCATTTTCCATATTTTCTGTTTACATAATTTCTAGGATTTTGATATTTTATTTTATTTATTATTATTACTATATTATATTTTCTCCATATTCGGGTTCCCATTGTGCTCCTCAGTTTTACAACATCAAACACATTCTCAAACTATAAATAAAAAATAGTACATCATTTTTTTTTAAACAAAAAAGCACAATCAATGATAAAATTAACTAAATATAACCTAATAATTTTGATGTTTTTTCTTTTAACAAATGTTTTCTAGTAAAACAAGAAATAGTTAATGGTTGATATAAGCATAGTTTTCTTTCTTAACTTAAAAAAACTACCAAGAACAGATTTGTTTTCCTTTTTAAAAAAAAAAAATTATAAATATATATAGGAAAAAATAGAAAATAGAAACAACAAATAAAAGTGTCATCAAATTATGTCAATCAAGATATCAACCATCTCAAAATCGATCCCTCACTTCCATAATTATTGAACTTAAAACACGACATCAAATAAACTGAAAGGTCTCCAATTATGTTGCAATATCAAAAAAGAAAGAATTAAAGAGAAAAGGGGAAGTCGGCGGTTGAATCGGTTAAGGATTATTGTCAATGCTATTAGGAGAAGTTGATGTTTAAAAAGAAGGAAGAAACCGAAAGGGAGGGCAAGGAAGTTTGAATATCAAGAGTGAGGAAAGGGAGCTCTCAAGAGTGGGAGTTCGGAAGTCTCTGTCGTGGAGAAGTCATGGTAGTGTGACGCTCATCGTCTACTTCTACTAAACGATCGTGTAGGAGAGTTAAGCGATTGTGTAGTATTAGTAGGTGATCGTGTAGCATTTGGTAGGCGAACGTATAGAATCTAGTAGGTGATCGTGTAGTAGTTAGTAAGCGATCGTGTAATATCTTGTAAGTGATCGTGCAGTATTTTGTGGGCGATCGTTTAGTGTTACTCAGTGATCATGTAGAGACAGTAAACGATTGTATAGAGTTTTGTAAACGATCATGGGAAATTTGATAAGCAGTCGTCTAGCCACTGTTTTACTCTTATCGTTTAATAAAGAATTCGTTCATTGTCTAATTGCTATTTTGGAAGATTGAACCAACTCGTTACGTTAATAAAGACTTTCAAGAATCAGTATCCTAACAAATTGGTATCAGAGCAATCACCTGGGCAAGCATGGTTCAGAAACATTTTGAGGAGAAAGTGGAATTACTAAAACAAGAGATCTTGGGATTCCGAGTCGAAATACTGAAATTGTCAATCATAGAGGAGAATTTGGCATCGTTAGCGAAGAGCATTGAGAGTTTGGGATTGCAGGTAGAGAAATATCAACACATGCTCATTTCTTATGTTACGGAAATGGCCAAGGGAAAGGCAAAAGTGACGGAAGAGGCAGAAGGATCGAATACTCATAATGTGTGCGAAGCAAATAGTTAGGTGAAAGCCACCGGAGAATATGCGATTTGCGACCGAAGCAAATTCAAGAAAGTAGAAATGTCGGTGTGCGGAAGTGATCCAGACGCATGGTTATTTAGAGCAGACCGCTATTTTCAAATTCATAAGTTGACTGAATCTGAGAAGATGACGGTGGCAATTGAGAGTTTCGACAATGCCGCATTAGATTGGTACCGGTCGAAGGAAGGCAGAGAGCCGTTTAAAGACTGGGAAGACTTGAAGAAAAGGATGTTAGTGCAATTCCGATCTTTAAGATATCTGTGGAAGATTCTTGGCTATTAAACAAGAAACGATGGAGGAGGCATATCAAAATCTGTTCAATAAGTTAGTAGCACTGCTGCCGCATCTGTTGAACGAAGTTCTTGAGGAGACATTCATGAACGGTTTGGCAGAAGTTGAATGTTGGGATCCCACCGGGTTAGCACAAATGATGTCACTGGCATAGTGTGTTGAAGATAGAGAAATGCGTGGGTCGAAGCGGGACGAGCGAACATACGGAGGTAAGTTCCAAAATTTGAACTCTTCAAAACTCAATACTGAAAATGTGAGTAAATCAGTAAGCGGAAGTGAACCGAAAGAGGGAGAAAAGACCGGAGAGTCATTTCCGATGAGGACCATCACCTTGTAAGAAACATCGAATAATGATAACCGGAGAGAAATTCTGGCAAGAAGATTAATAAATGCTGAATTTCAGTCGAAGAGAGAAAAAGGCTCTATTTCCGGTGTGATGAAAAATACACTGTTGGACATCGGTGCAAAGGGCAAGAGTTGAGAGAATTGAGATTGCTTGTGGTGCAAGTGTCCAGTGAGGAGTGGGAGTTGCATGAAGACAACGAAGTAAAAGAAGAGACGTTAGAATTGCGTATGTTGACGCTGAGTGAGGAAATTTCATCTATTGCTGAACTATCCATGAACTCAGTTGTGGGATTGACGAACCCACGAACAATGAAGATTAGAGGATATATCAAAGGAGAATCGGTGGTGGTATTGATAGACTATGGAGCTACACATAACTTCATATCAGAGGGTCTAGCAAATCGTCTGCAGTTGAACATCATAGCCACGACCAATTATGGAATAGTTTTGGGATCTAAAACTACTCTGCGAGGAAAAGGAGTATGCAAGAATGTGGAAATGAGGCTGGGAGATTGGAGAGTGTGTGACAGTTTCATACCATTAGAGTTGGAAAGTGTTGATGTGATTTTGGGGATGCAATGGCTACGCTCTTTAGGGAAAACAAAGGTCAATTGGCAAAACCTAACAATGTCATTTGTACATGAGGGTCGGAAGATTACTCTGCAAGAGAATCCAAGTTTGACAAAGGCAAGGGTTAGTCTGAAATGTACGATGAAGATATGGGATGAGGCCCCGTGAGTACTTCAGGAGAATTTAAGGGTGGCTCAAGAGAAAATAAAGAAGATTGTAAAAAAGATAATTGGACAGACAAAACTTTACCTTGAGGACAATGTAAAAATGGAGAGAGGGAAGTAAAGATAAGTCTCCAATTATGTTGCAATGTCAAAAAAGAAAGAATAAAAGAGAAAATGGGAAGTCGATGGTTGAATCAGTTAAGGATTATTGTCAATGCTGTTGGGAGAAGTTAAGGTTTAAAAAGAAGGAAGAAACCGGAAGGGAGGGCAGGGAAGTCTGAATATCAAGAGTGAGGAAGGGGAGCTCTCGAGAGTAGGAGTTCGGAAGTCTCTGACATGGAGAAGTCATCGTAGTGTGTCGCTCATCGTCTACTTCTACTAAGCGATCATGTAGGAGAGCTAAGGGATCATGCAGCATTTGGTAGGCGAACATATAGAATCTGGTAAGCGATCGTGTAGTATCTTGTAAGCGATCGCGGGGTGTTTGGTGGGCTATCGTTTTGTGTTACTCAACGATTGTGTAGAGGTGGTAAACGATCGTATAGAGTTTTATAAATGATCGTGGGGAATTTGATAAGTGATCGTCTAGTCACTGTTTTACTCTTATCGTTTAATAAAGAATTCGTTCATCGTCTAATTACTATTCTGGAAGATTGAACCAACACGTTACGTTAATAAAGACTTTAAAGAATCAATATCCTAACATAAACCCTTAGTAACAAAATCCAAAATCCAAATAAAAGATGATACAAATTCAAGAGAACTATAATTAATAACAAAATCCAAATCCAAAGTATAAGATTTTGGTTACATACATAAGAAAGACCACTGGGAATCAAGGCATTTGAATCTCTAAAATTCTTTCATAAATTCATCTCCTCGTTTCCACCCTTGACTATGCATCAAATATATATATTGACAAATTTTTACTAATAGAAAACATGTCAAACTATTTACAGAAATAACAAAATAAACATTGATAGGCACTGATAGACTTCTATCAACCTTTATCAATGATAGACTTCTATCAATTTTCATCAACATCTATCAAAGAAGATTAAATTTTACAATTTTATATAAATAGTTTTCCTTATTTTTCTATTTTTGAAAATTTCTTTTCCTTTTTTGTTTAAAGAAAATATTATTTTTGCAAAGCATGTGAAATTAAAAATTATTTTATAATTCTAAATATAACTATTATTCCACTTCTTAGCATAAACTTGATGAACTTAAAAATTATTGGACCCCAACCAATTAAACTAACCAAAAACCACTAATCAATAAAATCCATTTAAATTAAGTTCTTCAATATCTTTGGCTTTGTGTAATTCAAATAATCTAATTGGAATCAGGTCCAAATTATCAATATATTTGACTTTATGATATATATATATATATATGATATAACAGTTAATGGGGTTCTGGCTTCTTAGAGGGTGTAGGATCAAATAATCGGACGGTTTAGGGATGTTAGAAATTGTATATAAAGGGAAATGAAGAAGTGAAAATACACTACAAATTAAACAAATTTGGCCTATTTCGACCCTCTTTTATCAAAAGTTAAAAAAACATTTGAAACTGTTTGAAAAAGAAATAATAATAATAATAAATTGGTTTGGAATGGAAATTGGAGAAGGAGATAGAAGTAAAGGCAGAAGCTGATAGATTTTTCAATGTGTTTAAGAAGGAAATGCGTCTATTAACTTCTGTTTGTTCTCAACATTTGAAGTCTGTGGAGCTTCATCATGGTGATTGGGAGACGGTTGGAACCATTAAGCATTGGAACTACATTTGGGTAAGTTACAGTTATTTAGAGACTCTTTCCTAACGTTTTTAATCTCGTTTGATAATGGTTTCATTTTTTTTTTTTGTCTTTGTAATTTATGTTTGTTTCTTTCTAAATTCATTGTTAAGGTTTCTATCTTTCTTAGAAAAAACATTTGAATTCTTAGTTGAATTCTACTAACAAAAATAAGTTTGTAAGTGTTAAAAGAGAAATTTTGAACTAATCACAAATTGACAGGTCATTTACTAAATTAAATACAAAATTTCAAATAATTGAATTTTGGACTAATTAGAAGTCATCATGTATCCCAAATTGAAGTTGAAAACATAAATTTACGAATTCTAATGATGTCATCTGTTTTCGTCTTGACGGTTGGATCGAATAAAATTAATTTGGTCCAATTTGATTTGATATTATAATTTGGGTTAAAGTCCAATTGAGTCCAAAAATAGACTTAATTTGGTACAAATATCAAATTAGACCAAATCTAATTAATTAGGCCTAAGGGGAGGCCCATGGACCAACTAAGCCTAAGCCCACAAAACACTCGCCAAAGAAGTCTATAAATAGATGAGCTTTCTCCTTTTGTGGGATGAGCAACTCTACATTTCAGAGGAACTAGAGAGAATTCTCCCAACAATTAGAAGACCTCCACGAAACTCGTGCAAACAATACTAATCCTCCAAGAACAAGCAAAGGTTGATCATCTAAAAAGATGAACAAGCCCAAAACTCAGCCCAAAAGTCGATCATCTAAGAAGGTCAACAAGTCCAAAGATATTCTAAACGTATCAAATAATTATTATATTAGAGATTATACTTGTAATACTAAAATTGATATAAATATAAAGTTCAAATTCTACAAAATAAGTTTTTCAAAAATCTCATGCGAACAGTAAGAACCACTTTTTTCAGTTTTCAAGGGTAGCTTTAGTTTTTTTTAGATAGAAAGTAAATAACAAAATAAATAAATTTGTTGATAGAAATAATGTTTACAAATTTAGTTTCTAAAATTAAATACCAAAAATAAATGGTTATAAAAAAAGACATTATTTTTTTAATAAAGAATAAAGAAATTATACATGTTCGTTAACTATTTCTGGTTAGCTGTTCTTTTTTATTGGGAAAAAAAATGTGTTTGCTAACTATTTTTTTCCCTCATTCTTTCTTTTATTTTATTTTTTAAAAAAAAAAACCAAACATATGTTCGGTGAAAATTTCTTGTTCCATGAAAATTGTAGATTTTAAAAGTACAAAAAATAAGTTTTTAAAATTAAATATGTTTTTTTTTAATATATTTACTTTTAGATATCTATTATGAATTTTAGAGTTAAAAAAATGGAACCATAAACAATTTTTCAAAATTTATGCAAAATTTTAGAAATGCTTCAGAATAATGGAGAAATAAGAAACATAAATATTTATCAACCGGTAATATTTTTCAAAAACTAAAAACAAGAACGATACCGTGAATCTATCATATTTAATTTTTGCAAGACAATCAAAAGGGTAATACACTGATGTGGTGCTTGCCACGGACACTCCGATGCTTAAGTCAAGTTTTTAGAAAGAAGATGAGCTTACCTTTTATGGGGCTATCATATTCTATTTATAGTTGAGTCTTAGAGGTCTTTTTTATCCCAATTGAAGAATCCTTTTCGTACTTTGAAATCAGACATGTGGAGCTTTGAATCGGGTTACTAAGAATGTTCCAACGAATCGACGTTACTATAAGGGATTTTGTGGCCTTGACCTCGGCTTTTGGAGTCAAGACGGGCCTTGGGCTCTCAAAGCCCACATTGGCCTTGGCCTCAGGCCGACCAGGCTCAAAATCTTCTCTTTATTTATTAGAACTCTCCTAGACCTATTCTTTAGTCAGTCTCAAGTCCGTTTCCTGGATTAGGTAACTCTCTTAGTTCAATCTTAACCTTTGACCTTTTCTCGGTCTGAAATTACCTATAACATAATTGAAGTTCATATATATAACATACTTTTTCTTATAAAAGTTATTTAATTGAAGTACATATATATCTTTAGTTCATGGATATTTTGGCTCTTATATTATATTTTTAGTCCTTTTAACTTTTAAGAATTTAAAGTTTGATTATTTGATGTCAAAAATAGGGTTAACATTAAGGCCCGTTTATTAACTATTTTTTTTTTTTTTTTAGATTTTGAAAATTAAGTCTATAAATGTCTCTTCCACTTCTAAATTTTTAGATTTGTTATTTGCATTTTACCATTATTTTCAAAATTCAAGCCAAGTTTTGAAAATTAATTTTTGTTTTTGTAATTTAGTTAAGAATTCAACTCTTTTCCTTAAGAAGTATGCAAATCATGATAAAAAAAAATTGAGAAAAAAATAAGGTAAATTATTAGAAATTGAAAATCAAAACCAAAAGGGTGTCTCACCTACTTCTACATTTTGTTGATACGTCATTTTACTAAAATCCTATTTTTGGTTTCTATGTAATTTCTAATTTTCCCTCCGCTATTTATTACTTTCTTTCAGGAATATAACCCTACTTCTCCTTTCCTTCTCCCTTCTCCCTTCAATCATAGTCCCCCCATTAGGGATGTTCATAAAATCCGATGACCTGAAAAAATCGATCAACCCATCCCAACCCGTGTAGTTTGGGTTGGGTTATCAACTCATTTGAGTGAGTTGGGTTCAAATAAATGAAAATTTTATGGGTCGGGTTAGTTCATGGGTTCACCTAATATAACCCAAATCAACTCGAACCAAGCCAAATTTATTATTAACTTTAAAATATATTTTTTTCTTACTTATAACGCAATTATTTATACATATATTGATTTTAATTTTATTTAATTTCAATATTTTATTTTCACTATATAAATTGAAATTGAGTTGTTAATCTGTATTCAATATATGAAAATAAATAAATTAGACTTTTACATATTTACGTTTTGCTTCTTTTTAGAATAAAATTTTAAATAAATGACCCGATTAACCCGAACTCAAATATTTCATAGTTGGGTTGGGTTGGATTGATTTCATTTTTTAATGAAGGTTATTTGGGTTGAAAAAATTTACAACCCGAACAATTGGGTTGGGTCTAAAAAGTCTTTCAACCCAACCCAACTCATGAATACCCCTAGTAGATATTATAGTCTTACTCATGGATTTTGTAGACATTTGAAAACATCGTTTGAATTTTGTAGACATTATGGTCTTTCTTGTGAATTTTGGAGACTTGTTTTGTTATAATAGATTTTGGATACAATTCTTGTGAATTGTGGAATCTTATGTGTTTTTTATGAGTGATTCCAAGTTTTTTTTAAGGGAACCGATGGAACCGAACCAACCCAGCCCATTTTTTTATGGGTTGGTTTGGTTCGGGTTCATAATTTAACGAGGATTAGTTTGGGTTAGAAAAATACACAAACCAAACCATAGGGTTGGGCCCTAAAATATTCCTAAACCATCCCAACCCAACCCACGAATACCCTACCCCTACCCCCACCCCACCCTATTTCTATCATTTTCTTCTTTTGCTCATTCTTCCATTTCTTCTCACCAATCAACCTCCTTCGGGGATGACAGACTCGACATGAACACCTAATCAACGTCGACGATCTCAACGAGAAATCGAGGATGAACGCGACTTCAATTCCACCACTAGAATCGTCGACCTCTACGATTCCAACTCGTCGTCCTCCACTATCGACCAAACTCAACGTTCAAGCCCGTCGGCACTCCATCGTCTCCTCCGAGGCCTTTAATCCCTGGTTGGAAATCCAAGTACTCCAAAAACCTTAATCCTGGTTCACCATCTTCGTTCCGTCAAGTTTCGACCAGTGTATTTTTCTCCTTATTCATCCTACCACTGAGGTGTTGCTTCCTCCTTTTAATCCTTATGCTCTTCCTTTGATTTATTAGGGTTCTTTGTTTTTCCTCCTTTTGTCTATTTGATTCTTTTCTCACTCCCTTTTTTTTCTTTTCAGGTGGTGGAGATTAGTTCACATTGTTGTGGACATTTCAGTTACAAAAATTCTATTTGTAAGTTCTTTTTCTCTTGCTTAATTTTTATTTTTCCGAAAAAATGTCATATTCACATTCCATGCAGTATGTTCTTCAGGATATAAATTTTAATTTGAAATAGCATTATAGTTTGTTGATTGCTAAATTCAATCACGAATCACATTTAGAATGATGAACTAGTTTTGCTTTCTCCCTTTAAAATCAAATTGATATGTGCTTCGACCAGGCTGAGAGTTTCTTTGGGTCAGCTTATGTAATTATAAACTAAGATTACAGGATGGACATCTGGATTTTACATGTTTGGTGTTAGAAAATTCTTAGGATTTGGTAAATTAATAGGTCAAGTTAGGCCTTAGGAAAGGAGATTCGTTAAACTTGTTGGTATTATCCATCTTGATAGTGATACTAATGGCAATTATCTGCGAAATGGTATACTTAAGCAAGTTAAGAAGTGGAGCTAAATTTCTTCTTTACAATCAAATGATAATATAAACGGATTAGTTATATGAAGGTAAATATAAATATGTTGTCTATTCAGTTGATGGAGCTCCATTTTAAGTGAAGACGAAGTTTCATACGTAATTGATGAAGCTCCATTTGAATTCAAATATAGCTAAAAAATTTGGGTTTATGTTCAGTTTATGTTTGATTTATCTATTTGTTTTTATTTTTCTAAGGTTCTTTGATTCTTTTGTGTTCTATTTCCATGAAAAATTTTCTATTCCAATGAGGTGATTTTGTTATGATTTGAAAAGATTGAGGAATATAGATTCATCAATAGGGGCCTGATTTAGGTTTTCTTTACTTCATATTATGATTGGAGATTGGATGGTGTATCTTGAGTAGTTTAGGATCACTATCTGATTTTCATCAGATTTCTAGTTGGTAATATATAGTTTTTGTTTTCTATTTAATTAGATATTTCAATTACCTAAATGGATATCAAGGGCATGAAGTGGTCATCATAGTTGACGATTTTGTTGATGTCAAAGAGAGATTGAAAGAGTAAAGATACATCAAACGACGAGAGAATGTCAAAGAACATGTAAATTTGATTTTGTTAATCAAAAGACATGTAGATATGCTCCTTTTGAACAATTATATTGTGTATATCAAAGATACTATTGTTATTTGAGTATATTGTTTTGGTATTCTTTTTAGTATATTAATGTATTGTTATAATAGTTTTTTTGGTATATCACATATCAATCAAATAGTAATCGGTTAGCAATCTGTATCATTAAGTATCAATATCAAATAGTAATCGGGCAACAATCAGTCAGCAATCATTACTACTAACAATTAGATAACAATCAAAATCAAATAGCAATCAGACAACAATCAGTATCATTAATAATAATCATCATCAAATAGTAATCATATAACATTTGGATAACAATCTGATAGCAATCATATGTCAATTAGATAACAATCAAATAGTATAGTAGAATTCAATTAGAAATTAGATGACAGTTAAAAGGCAATTAGATGACAATATCATTAACTACAATTAGAAACTACTAATTGTGTGACAAAAAATAAAGATAATCAGATGTCAATCAAATAGAGATATTAGAAAATGCTAAATGTGAGATAAAATTTAGAAGATAATCAGAGTACTCAAAAGGAAATCAAAAGACAATATCAAAAACTATTAACTAACTAACAAAAAAAGTAATAAGAAAATGTAAGGTAATAAGAAATTCCCTAATAATTAACAAAAAAAAAAAATAATAACCAGATAACAATTAAATGACGATTAGAAGGTAATCAATATTTCTCTATATCACATAAACTACGACAAGTGAAAACTTACAGCGGCATGACAAACAAGCATTTCTTCCATAGCTAACATACTAAACTCCTAAGCATAAACTATTGAAGGAGAAGAAGAAAAATCAATCACAATGGTTCTCTTCGATGGTGTATATTAGTCATTGTAAAAATGGAAGAAATAGGAAGTGAAAAACAAAGTTGAAATGACAAAATGTGTAAAAGTAAAAGAAAAGAAGAATTAAAGTTCAAGTCATCGAAAATGAAGTAAAAATCAGATAATAATCGATATAATTGACAATTGGTAATAGATAGTAATAAAAAAGAAATTAGATAACGATTTATATCATTATATCAATAGCAATCATATAGCAATAAATATCAAATAAAAATCAGATAATAATCACATAACAATCAAATTTCATATAGTCAGTGAATCAGTGACGACATTTTAGTGCCTCAATTAAATTGGGCTGGATTGATCGGTTTTGCTGTTTTTTAAAACTTAAATTATGTGGACATGGGTCTAATTTTTATATTTTATTTTGGCATGCTTGCAAATGGCCCAAACCAAAAACCAAATAGGGCACATGACATATATTTTTTAATTCCCAAATTTTCCTTGGTATGATCGATTAATATTTTTTCAAGTATTTTGTAATTGCTATACCATGTATAAAGTCTCAATAGAAATACAATGTAAATGGAACCGTTTGTTATGGGACCGTGTATCAATTCTCAATAGAAATACAATTTAAATAGAATCTTCGGTAATGAGATTTCAACCTAACGGAATCAAAAGATAAAGATGTCGTATTTTTCTCTCATTTTAAAATTTAAATTGGCAGTTTCATATCTGTTTTGATTTGATTTAACCACTTTTCGAAAATATTCAAAATTAATTAATCTTTAATTTTTTTTATCACTGTTTTGATTTTAATTTATAATACATCTTTAGATTTTACATTATTTATTCATTTTTTATTATTTTAAATTCGGATTAAAATTTTTTACTCAATAGGATTTTACTTAATCTTGTATACATATTATCATCTACAAACTGTATATTTCATTTAAAATTTATCTTTATTTTTTTTATATTTTTTAATCACATTTTATTCATTATGATCTTATTATATTATTATACCATCAATTTGTCTTTTTGACAAACAAATAAGTATTCACTTTTGCAACCTTGCTGTTTTTGCTATACCTCTACAACGAGTTAGGCTTTTTTTATAGGTTTTATGGTTGATGGAGTTATAAATACAGTATAATTATTAAAGCTTAAATGAAAATAAAAATATGAATACAATGTAATTATAAATAAACAAGCTCTCTTCCTAATTTTTCTCCCCAAATTATATTTGAATTTATATTTTATTATCAAAATAGATTTTATCCAACTATTTATTGAATTAATCATAATAAACAAAAACTTCCTGATTTTTCTCTCCAATTTATATTTGAATTTATCTTTTATTATCAAATTTGATTTTATCTAAAAATAAGTTTCGATTTGTTTAAATGTAACTTACAAATTTAATTGTATCTAAATATGTTTTCATTATTTTATACATATTGTTATCAAATTAATTTAATTTTTTTTTTTTTTCATATTTTCAATGTTTTCAATTTTTCAGATAACTTGTTGTACTTAATTTTTAATTATTTCGCTTCATTTGAATCCAATGGCATTGCATGTTAACCATTAGTTTTAACTTATTTTTTATTTTTATTTTTTTTTGTCCTTGTATTTTTACTTTCAATTTTCCTTGAACATAGTAATTCACTTGGATTGTTGGTAGATTCCTTGTTTCTTCCATCTTTATTTTCTTCTATCATCTTAAGACACACATCTAAGATGCTATTGGAAGTTCAAAGTTTTCATTTCTATGTATATCCATTTATTATTTTTGTTCTTTATTTGAATAATTTTATTTAATTTTTTATTACTTAATGACTTTTTATAGGTTGCTGAATAACTATCAATACATGCAATGTCTAGATGACAAACACCAACTAACTTGGAACTAATTAGATTTTCTATATCAACAACTTGTAATTTGTAAAGTTTAGTTTTGTTCATCTTCAAGTGTATGATACTAATTAATATCTCTTTTTTTACAATATGAATCTTGTATGAATACTTACTTAGATATATATTTTTTGATTATGTGAATTATAAATATTTTTTTCACTTTTAATGTGTAGCAAGGTATAAAACAGTAATAGCAACATGAACATCAAGAAGTAATAAAATGTTCCTAAAAAAGGCTATAGAAATTTATAAAATCTATGGAGAGAGAAACTTTTTAACATTTGAAGGCTTATTATAGCTTTCATTAAACAAATAGTTATAGCTGAAAATAAATGTTATAATAGACAAACAATAACTTCAAATTTTGGCTAGAAAAACATTTTTAAAGCTTTTCCAGAATCCTATCTTACATGTTACAAAGATCAAATGTGGTTTGCAAAACACTATAAAAAGTTAAGTATTTCATAGCGTATTACTAAAAGCTATAAAAATGTTGGACATGTTATAGCATTTTAAAAATGCTATAAAAAGTCACATACTTTTAATAGCGTGGGTTGTCACGACTTTGCAAAAAATGTTATAAAAGATTTGTTATAGCATTTTTTCGAAGCTATCGTAAGTCTCTTCTCCTATAATGTAAAAAGAAACATATAAACGAGAACTAAAGTTTAAATGTTTGAAACATGTGTGTGTATATATATATTGTTCAGATTTTTATTAACATCATCATCATATTATCATTATTATTATTATTATTATTATTAAAATAAGATAACAAAAAACCCTAAATCTCATATTCTTCATCTTCTTCACTTAGCCACTCCCAAAATCTTTTTTTCTCCCACTACAGGAATTCTAGCTTCTCCTGACGTCATATTTCGTTAGGAAAGTGTGGAAAATTCATCGAGAGAGGATCTCCCGACCCATAAACGGTCTTCGGTAGTTTGGTCGGGAGAAATCTGTTAGGAGAGGATCTCCCGACAAAATTTTGAACGGCGTCGGG